>NC_044916.1:22428035-22484597 GCF_003576645.1 Ipomoea triloba | reverse complement strand
CACATTTAGCAAAAGTAAAGAATGTGATAAAGAGGTAGACTTTTATATACATGTTGATTGTGATAAGTGCAAAATATACCACTTTTATAAGGTTATTCATGGATCATTTAGTATACAAGTTAAAGCTTTTATGAACGTTTTAGTATTAAATTTCATTAGAATGCTTTATTTGTCTTAGTACCCGTTCCACACTTTATCGATTGTTTTGTAGGTAAAAAGAAGTGTTTAAAGACAGGAAATGGCGATATTTCGGAGAAGAATTCACAAACCGAAGTTGGAAGGCAAAATAGGCCTTGGACGCGCTCTGGACGCGCGTCTAAGTCGGCGTCCGAAAAAATGCCCGCAGAAGTTCGGAAATCAGAGCAGAGTTCTGATGGACGCGGGGTGGACGTGCGCATCCACCCTTCAGCCGAAAAATGATATGCGTCGGCCGCGCCGTAGCGCGCTCGGCGAACGCGCGTCCGGCCGCGTCCAGCGGTTCGGCCAGCCCATTTTGGGCGCGATTTTTGGGTTAAAAACAGAGTTTTCCTCTGGTTTTTGAGTCCGGATCCATCACACTTCAATTCCACACCTTAGAATATTTCTCTCTCTAGGATTAGCCTAGAGAGATCACTCCACATTGCAATTCTTAGTTTAGATTAGAATTAGAGAAGAATTCCATTGTTTGACAAACACGTTATGTGCCTCTTGCCTTCCCTCTCCCTTTTCTCAAAGGTGAGAGGGAAATGTGCTAAGCTAGGCTAAGGAGTAACTCTACTCTCATAGATGAGACTCCTTCTCCAAACACCTCTCATATAGGTTGATCACCCCTACACAAGAGTCAAAGTGGATCACCACTCACACAATCAAACTCATAATCAAGTAATTGCAACCTAATTAATCCATTCAAAGCTCAAGAACATCCATACAACATTGCTCAATCCAAATCCACAAAGATCTATCTAATCATACTTGGAATTGAAAAAGCAAAAGATAAAAGTAATGACAAGAAATTAAAAGGAAGACTTAGCTAGGAATTGAACTTTGAATTTGAACTTGAACTTGAAATTGAACTTTAATCTTGAACTTGATTTGAACTTGAACTTGAAATTGAACTTTAATCTTGAACTTGAATTGAACTTGAACTTGAAATTGAACTTTAATCTTGAACTTGAATGTAGATTGAACTTGAAATTGAACTTTAATCTTGAACTTGAATGTAGATCACACTTGAAATTGAACTTTAATCTTGAACTTGAATGTAGATCACACTTGAAATTGAACTTTAATCTTGAACTTGAATGTAGATCACATTCTTGCAACAATGGAATTCTTCTCTAATTCTAATCTAAACTAAGAATTGCAATGTGGAGTGATCTCTCTAGGCTAATCCTAGAGAGAGAAATATTCTAAGGTGTGGAATTGAAGTGTGATGGATCCGGACTCAAAAACCAGAGGAAAAACTCTGTTTTTAACCCAAAAATCGCGCCCAAAATGGGCTGGCCGAACCGCTGGACGCGGGCCGGACGCGCGTTCAGCCGAGCGCGCTACGGCGCGCGACCGGACGCATATCATTTTTTCGGCTGAAGGGTGGATGCGCACGTCCACCCCGCGTCCATCAGAACTCTGCTCTGATTTCCGAACTTCTGCGGGCATTTTTTCGGACGCCGACTTAGACGCGCGTCCAGAGCGCGTCCAAGGCCTATTTTGCCTTCCAACTTCGGTTTGTGAATTCTTCTCCGAAATATCGCCATTTCCTGTCTTTAAACACTTCTTTTTACCTACAAAACAATCGATAAAGTGTGGAACGGGTACTAAGACAATATAAAGCATTCTAATGAAATTTAATACTAAAACGTTCATAAAAGCTTTAACTTGTATACTAAATGATCCATGAATAACCTTATAAAAGTGGTATATTTTGCACTTATCACAATCAAACATGTATATAAAAGTCTACCTCTTTATCACATTCTTTACTTTTGCTAAATGTGTTGTAACGATTATTTGGTACTTCGCTTATATGTTCTCATAATCCTCAACTTGATGTCTTTCTTTAAACTCAACGGGCTTACCTCGCTGGCCAAAATGAACATTCACCCATGTTTTTTTTTTCTACTATTTGCCATGAGAAGCTGAACATGCTGAACTACCAACTCCAGAGAGCCACTATTTATAGAAAATTAACAAGCATTGTATCAGATTCAAAAATAAAAAAGTGTAATCATTTTTTCGATTCACTCTTAGAGCATCTACATCTATATATGGTAGGTTTCGTGCGCGTGTACTGCACTAATGCTACTGACAATGATACTTTGTGCTCGTGTATTGTACTTAACACTCTAGCGTGTAAATCCTTCAGGGAATTGGTACTTGGGCGCCTAAAACATACTGACATTATGTTTTCTTTTTCTTATATTTTCTCTGTCCCACTCTGTTCTATGTGGCTCCTAAAAGACTGTGCAAAAAACCAATCTGTTAAGGATGCTCTTAGAACATCCTTATCAATTGAGTTTTTTCGCGACTTTTTTAGGAGTTTTGTAAGTGTGATTAGGAAAGAGAAAATGAAGAGAAAGAAAATAAAATAGCAAATATGAATTTTAAAAAAAAAAATCAGTTCTGTCAGGAGCGCCTAACGCGCCCAGCTGCACGCGCCCGTTGGGTGCAATGAACAGCCTTCACGCGTGTCTGACGCGGCTGTCTTCCTTTTGCATGCCTTCCCAACAAGTATACTATTCCAAGAACCGGTTGCAGCAAATGATTCAACTTCTTCTCTCTCCTCCAACCTCTCTCCTCCATGTCACTAGGTACTGTACCAAGAACCCCATATCAACTACTGTTAGGGATGCTCTTATGGTTGCTTGTATCGCAAACGCCACATTGGTAAATGTTTTAAATGATTACTTCTTGTGTAAGCACATCAAACTGGTTTTTAGTTTATTATGAATTTATTATCAATTTAAGTAAAAGTAAGAATAACATAGGTTACTGTACACATCTCGTAAACTCGTTGCAACAAAAAATGCCTACAGAACAACTTGAAATGCCTAAACCAAAGTCGAGTAAGAACATTTTTAATAAATGCTTGGCCGCTTAGAAAAAGAAAAGGGAAAAATTAGAATTCCAACTCATTACCCAAGAATTGTTGCATTTCAAAACGGCTGCAGTACAACTTTTCATAGTAAAACAAATGTTGGAAAAGAACATTTATATAAATACTTGCTGCGGCGAAAAAAAATGAGCACTCACTAAAGGCGGTCGTTTTTCATGGGCTGGAAAATCACAAATTTTTATTTACCAAAATTCTTTTGCTTTATTATAGAGTAAGAAAGGGACATCAATTTAAACCCAAAAAAGGGTTTAAGAGAGTTTTAGGTCTCAAGTAAATTCAATGTTTTCTTCTTTTTCTTTTTCAAATATTATTCTTTGTGTTTTTTTTGCCCGTGACGTGATCTTAACCCATAAAATTGGTTCGGTTGATGGTATTATCGGCATCACTTGGTCTAAGTTTGAAACTCTCAAAGAATTAGTGAATGAGTTGAAGCTCTTAGAAAGAGAGTTATGCACTTGCCGATGACCTAAATCAATGTATTCCAAAATTCTTCAATGACCACACCTCAAAAATTGATATCTCCACTCCCTTTGGAAGTCTACAAACAAATGTCGATGCCACTTCATTGAATGCGGATAATCATCATTCACAATCACTGTTGACCACCCACATGTGGAGATAGCGTCGATGTAAGCCAATCTTTCAATGTGTGGGAGGGTTATATCACCACTCTATAGCCCAATCTCATTTCAAGGTTGTGTCATATGGTATTGGTCCGTCTTCATCTTTGGAGCCTCATTCATTCGACATGGTGGTTCCAACTAACTCACTCAACGGATGCCAAAGGTTGGGGTTTGCTTCGCCACTGTTGGCTCATTAATTAGTTGATCCGTATAATGTCAATTGTGGTTTTACCATTTGCAATTCTTTTGGTGAGGCCATTTGATCGTCGAAAGTATGGGCTGCATGATGCACGAGGTTTTCAAGCTTATAGACAAGTGTTCGGACTTGTTTTTGTATATGGTGAGGTGTTGGTGTAGGTGTTAAAACGAAGAGTCAAGACTCCCCGAGTGCCTGTCTCACAAGGAAGGCAGATTTGGAGTCGAGTTAATGTTAGCATATAGGAGGTTGAAGGAAATGAGTTACGTGAATGACTAGACTCAATGGCATTTGTACAAGAGTTTAACGTTTGGAATGGTGGTGTTTAAGAAAAGGTAAAATGGAGATTGGGGCTCGTGGCTAGCATATATGGTCTACTATCTAATGGTTTTGCAAACAAATGATTCAGATTCAACTAGGGAGTTCATGGCACTTCACGGAGTGGTGTCACACTCGGACTCCCACATCCTCATTCGGTTGGGGAATTTCATCGAACACCTTGTCTACCACTCCTCCCGGACCTCTTCCTTTTGGACTAAGGGTGGGGATGTAGATGAGTTGGACTTGTGAGAGGCCGCTATCGCGCACACACTAACTTTCACAGGAATTGCTACCTAATGTGGCCATACTTATGCACAAAGCACATCAAACATCAACCACACAAGTATTTGAATTTAAATACATAAAGCTCACATTTTTAAAGCAATTTCTTCAACAATTCAACCACATAGCTAGTTTCAGAGCCACCAATCCCCTATCTAATCTAAGCAAACATTAAAATAAAGAAACAAGAAAAAGCAATAGAAGATTTAAAGGCAACAAAAACGAAATCAAAATAGATAGTGAAAAGAAGAGTTATCATCCATAGAGAATGGATTCTATTACATTTTTGCCTTCAATCTTCTACCCTTCTACCCTGGTTTCTTCAATCTAATCTAAGGAAATGAAGTTTTCCCCCAAGAGGGGAGAAAACAAAGAGAACTTCAGATTTAAAAACTCCCCTTGCGAGCCTCCTCTCAAATTTCAGGAGAAAGGGTTTTAAATAGGCAACATGGAGTCAAAATTCTGAAATGGCCCCTGTGGCCTGATCATTGGGATTGCCTTCCAAATGCGCCATGTTTTACGTCATTGGCTGGACGTGGTGTGCTCTATCCTTCGAAACACACCGATTTTGGGACCTTACCAAACGTCCCATGCACTTTGGCTTCAAGGTATGCCCGAAAATGGGGATCATCCTTGAACTCACAGCAAGGAAAGGAAAAACAAATCCTACTGCTAGTCCTAAGTAAGCATGACATACTACCCCAAATTGCTTAAGGATAGCTTGCCTTTTCTCCCTTTCCTTTTCATCTATTCCACCTCTAAAAAATTTGTCATTAACAACATCCCAATGAACAAGCACTCCGTCATATATCTCTCTTAAAGTGTTTACGTTTGACTCACCCTCTATCGAATTGCCAAAAGTGACAATTTTCTTACTTTGCTCAATCCGCTTTTTTTCAATCTTTATCAATTCCTTATCCTTCGAAGTATAATTATCATATTCATAAAATTCATTTTCGCAAGAATAAAAAGACATATTATCCTCCTCACTCCCCAAATCATTATCACAAAAATTCAAGGAATCACACTCCTAAGAGCAAAAAAAAGCTTTATCACACTCATCAAGATTATCATTATAAATCATAAGGGAGTCATCCTTACAAATATCATAAGTATTTTCAATAAGAGTTGGAGTGAAGGTATTTTCAAGAATAGAAGTGTAAGAAAAGTCAAGAATATTACCTTGTGTGGGTTTTTCATCTTCCCACACAATCTCAATGTGATCATCGTCTTTACTCTCAATCTCTTCCCCTCGTTGCGTTTCCAACTCCAGAGTTGAAACTTCTTGAAGCATCAGGGTGTCAAATTCTATTATTTCTTCTACACTCACCTCTTTGTAATCAATTCTTTTTTCAACATCATCGACAATCCTTGGATTGGGTTCCATCATTGGGAGATCATTTGTAAGTGGGTAATTAGCCCGTGGTGACATTCTCTTCATGAACTCCTCCGTCATGGATAGCATCTTAGTCTCAATATCATCCAATGGAAGTCTTTCTTCTCGGAGGGTAACAAGATGTTTCTTCATTTTACTTCTAATTTCATCCCTTAAGTTGATCGTGTCCTCCTTGGCCATTTGTATAAACATTTCTAATTTCTCCTTCAAGATCTTAATCTCATCATTTGCCGGCGTGAGGTATTCACGAGGTGGTCTTATATATAGCATCGGTTGGGTGAAATTTTGAACAGAAGGTGGTGCTTCATAATAGTATCTAGCATTTTGTTCTTCATAAAATTGTGGTGGGGATGAATAGCAAGTATTTGGGTAAGAATTGGAATACAAATTTTGCTCATAACTATAGCTTGATGGAGGGTTATAACAAGGTGGAGGTTTAACGTGTATAGGAGTTATGGCCTTTAGTGCCAATTCACAATTTGGATCAATCTCCTTTATAACTTGAACAAGTTGGTTGTTAATACTCTTCGCTATAAGACTCAATGATTCCTCTCCATCTTAGAATGTTGGTTTTTCAATTCTCTCATGATTAAGCATCAAGGAGGTAGCAAATGGATATGGTTCATAGATAGGATAAGATAAAGTATTCGGGTATGGTGGTGGTGGATACATATAAGGATTTGGATAGTAATATGGGTGTTGTTCATAGGTTTGGGGTGGAATATTTCTTCCATATTGTTCTCCATGGTGTGGGTAACCATGGGAATGCATATAAGCACTCATTGGTAAACTTCAATTGATTTTTGATAAAAAGTTCCTGCACAAAGCTTAGCCAACAACAATTCTTTTGCAACTAAAAGTAGTTGCAAGTGAGTAATAAAATATGCAAGACAAATCCAACTCACTTTTCCAAACGAGTAACCAAAAATAAGAAAATAAAACAAATAAAAGAGAGTAATTCAAGAACTCTTAAAATTCTACTTCCTAGATGTCAAAACACAACTCAAAAACCGTTTGCCTTCCCCGGCAACGGTGCCAATTTGTCCGGACTTGTTTTTGTATATGGTGAGGTGTTGGTGTAGGTGTTAAAACGAAAAGTCAAGACTCCACGAGTGTCAGTCTCTCAAGGAAGGCAGATTTAGAGTCGAGTTAATGTTCGCGTATAGGAGGTTGAAGGAAAAGAGTTACGTGAATGACTAGACTCAATGTCATTTGTACAAGAGTTTAAGGTTTGGAATAGTGGTGTTTAAGAAAAGGTAAAATGGAGATTGGGGCTCGTGGCTAGCATATATGGTCTACTATCTAATGGTTTTGCAAACAAATGATTCGGATTCAACTAGGGAGTTCATGGCACTTCACCGAGTGGCGTCACACTCGGACTCCCACATCCTCACTCGGTTGGGGCATTTCATCGAACACCTTATCTAGCACTCCTCCCGGACCTTTTCCTTTCGAACTAAGGGTGGGGATGTGGATGAGTTGGACTCGTGAGAGACCGCTATCGCGCACACACTCACTTTCACAGGAATTGCTACTTAATGTGGCTACACTTAGGCACAAAGCACATCAAACATCAACCACACAAGTATTTGAATCTAAATACATAAAGCTTACATTTTTAAAGCAATTTCTTCAACAATTCAACCACATAGCTAGTTTCGGGGCCACCAATCCCCTATCTAATCTAAGCAAACATTAAAATAAGGAAACAAGAAAAAGCAATAGAAGGTTTAAAGGCAACAAAAACGAAATCAAAATAGATAGTGAAAAGAAGAGTTACCATCCATAGAGAATGGACATTTTTGCCTTCAATTTTCTACCCTTCTACCATGGTTTCTTCAATCTAATCTAAGGAAATGAAGTTTTCCCCCAAGAGGGGAGAAAACAAAGAGAACTTCAGATCTAAAAACTCCCCTTGCTAGCCTCCTCTCAAATTTCAGGAGAAAGGGTTTTAAATAGGCAACATGGAGTCAAAATTATGAAATGGCCCCTGTGGCCTGATCACGCCACCTTCACGCGTGAAGGGGGGCGTGGACAGCTACTGGAAATGATCCACGCCTCTCACACACGTGATGGTTGCGTGGACGGTTCCTGCTCGGTGGCTTCTTTACTTTCCGCTCTGGTTTGGCCTCGGATTCCTTTTCGACCTGCGGAATTAACTTCAAAGCACACTCTAAAGTTAGGTTAGAGATTTTTGATCACATCCGAGTCTTTATGCACGAAATTGTTATAAATGGGTGGCAAAACTTCACTATTCTATCCTATTTTTTACCCTTAAATTAGACTATTCTTGGTGCTTATCAACAAGCTTGGTGTCCTGGAGCGGTGTAATGGCACATGCTAGGTCGTGATTATTTAAGAAGTCTTATTTTATTACTATTACATTACATAGTTTAGATATTAAGAGATTACTAAATAGTTATTTAGAAACTACTTAATAGTTATCCAACTTATTAATCTTAGCATTTGAATTAGTTTAGGTAGATTAATTATTTAGAAACTTACCAAATAATTAATCATTCTTAATTATTTAGTGTTGAGCATAAATAATATATAAACATAAATGTGCAATCCAACTATCAGCTTAGACTTTTAGTTGAGATGGACCACATACTTCAATTTGGTATCAGAGACTACTTTAAGGCTATGTTTGACAGAGCTTATTTAGGAGCTTATAGCTTATTTTAAGCTACTAATAAGCTATAAGCTTTGTTTGGTAATGTTCCTAAAATAAGGTAGTAGCTTAAAATAAGAGCTTATTTTTGAATGCTACCTAAGGTAGCGTTTCAAAATAAGCTAGTAGCTTCCTAACTCTTTTTTTCCATCTTTAACCTTATTATTTTAAAGAAATGACATCATTTACCCTTCCCAATTAAAACCTTTTTGGCTAAACCTTTTTGACTTTTTCTCTTCAATATGTTTGGTTGTAATTTAAATTTGATATTTGTGTTTGAACATTGATTTTTGTATGAACTAATCTTATGAATTATAAAAATTTTGTTTTACTTTATATGTTTTCAAATATATGTTCTTACTTTATATTTTATTAAAATATATTGATTTCACTATTTTATATTTTAATATATAAACAAACATATTTAAATTTAAAACTATTTAAATTGTATGAAAATGCCATTTTTAGTCTTTTTACATTTATCAACTTATCAAAAATCTAATTTTACCAAACACTGTTAAGTATAACAGTTAGCTTAACAGCTATTCAGATTTCAGCTTCGAGCTTATAGCTTTTCAGTTTTTAGCTACTTTTCAGCTTTCAGCTACATTTTCAGTTAGGTTTGCCAAACATAGCCTAAGTAGCTTTTCAAAAGTAAGCTAGTAGCTTTTTAACTTTTTTCCATCTTTATCCTTATTATTTTAAATAAATGACATCCTTTACTCTTCCCAATTAAAACTCTTTTGACATTTTCTCTTCAATATGTTTGATTGTAATTTCAATTTGACATTTGTGTTTCAACATTAATTTTTGTATGAACTAATCTTATGAATTATAAATATTTTGTTTTACTGTATATATTTTCAAATATATGTTCTTACTTTATAATTAATAAAATATATTGATTTCACTATTTCATATTTTAATATATAAATAAACCTATTTAAATTTAAAACTATTTAAATTTGTATGAAGATGTCATTTTTAGTCGTTATAAAAAGCTAATTTAACCAAACACTTTTAAGCATAACAGCAAGCTTAACAGCTCTTCAGATTTCAGCTCCGAGCTTATAGCTTTTCAACTTTCAACTATCTTTTCAGCTAGGTTTGCCAAACATAGCCTTAAAAAGGGGTCTAAGAGAATTTTGAGTCTCAACCTCCAATGTTTTCTTCTTTTCTTTTTCCAATTAACTATTATACTCTGTTCTTTTTTTTTTTTTCCTTATGTTTTCTTGTCCAAGAGAATTTTGAGTCTCAACCTAACCCAATGTTTTCTTCTTTTCTTTTTCCAATTACCTATTATACTCTGTTCCTTTTTTTTTTCCTTATGTTTTCTTGTCCATGACATGAACACCTAACAAAAAAGATAGAAGATGGTGATAAGTAAAAGAAGGTAATAATAAATGTAACCATAGTAATGACTAAATAGTGGTGATAATGTGGTTGTAGTGATATATAGCTAAATAGGTGATAGTAATTAGGCTAAAGTGTCATTCCGCACCATGAACTATATCGGATTATTCATGCCACACCATGACGTTTCATAACATATATTTCGATCCATAAACCAATAATTTGTTTCCGTTTATCATTTTTTACAGGTTTCCAGGTTACTGTGATGACATGGCATATGTCATTAGCATATGTGAATCTTTTTAAAAGTCAATCCCCAAATTTTTAAGTCAACCACCAATATTGTGATGACATGGCACATGTTATTAGCTTTTTCTTTCTTTCTTTTTTTGGGCAGAGATTTTGCCTTTTAGGAGATTTCTTGAACTTTCTAATTTTACATACTTGGCTTCAATTATGATGGGCTGATAATGGAGAGGGGTTAAGTTGTTGTTTTTATGGTGGCTTCAGGTTGTGGACTCATCACCGCCAAAGCTTGGTCATCGAATGTCCACTCCTCTGAGATCCTCGACCGCTCCCACGTCCAGCTCGTTGTGGCCGACTCCGATTCAGGTACCGACAAGCAGCAGTAGCTGCACGACTACGAATTGCAGAACGTGATGGACGACTGCAAATGAATTGCTTATTATATATATGAGAATTGAGCTCACACCTTCACAGCAACTTGATATGTCTATTTTTTAACCATGGTTGCATATATTATTTGTTAAAATCATGATAGAAGTCCGTTCCCCACCAATAACTGTCAATTTAAAGCGTGAACGCTCTTTTTCACATTTGATATGGATTTAGTTGCTGTTGTTATGCATTCTCTGATTATGTAGAAATATCTGAACCACTATGTTCATTTCCTTTCAACATCACTTTTATGCTTTTGAGCTCAATATTTTCGACGAATTGAACTTTTCATTTTTATGTTTATTTGAGTTCTTTCTTATTCTATGTTATTGTAATCTTAAAACTAATTACTAAAGAATGCTTTAGGGTAATCCAATATAGTTCATGGTGCGGGTGCGGGATAACACTTTAGCCTAGTAAGTGATCGAACTTGTGACCTCCTCTCACTTAGGAGGGTTACAACTATACCGCTTGACCACAAGGCCTTTGTTAATTATGTTTTTCACTTAGAAAATAATATTTAAAAGTTCTTTAGTTTCTCCAAAATATTTTTGGTTTTTTAAATGGAAAATTGTGCTATTAACATGTTTTCTATTTTTTGTTCTCAAATTATCCAGTTTTCTAGAAAACTAGAGAATAAATTTTCAAGTTAGTAAACGAGCCTAGAATTCTACTATCTTGTAGTTAGTTAAATCTAATGTCCTAAGTCAAATCTCTCACATAGTGATAACAACCTAGCTCCAAGTTAGGAAACCTCTCCTTCAGTCCTTGAATTTCTCTGCTCGATTCCTCAACAATCTGGAAATGTCCTTTAGCAGAATCCTCAGTAAGGAGTTTTCCTCATTATAATAAGTTCGTATTTGACCATATTTTCCCCCATATTTAAATCCATTTTTATGCCCAAAAATCAAAATATAACTATCATGTTCAAAAGAATTCTTATTTTCTTTGTTTGTACATTTACACACAATTTCTCTTGCTCAAAGCAAAAATGGAGTAATTCTCATGCATTTTGGGAGATGCATGTTAGAGTCAAATTGTGGATAAGGTCCGTCGATAGTATAGTCTACCAACTATAAAGCTCCAACAACAAGATCTGCCGCCAACTGAGATCTTTCAACTACAAGGCCTAGCAAAGACTAAGTTCTAATTTTAGTCTATTGCTCTAAATCCTTAAAAATATATTAGTTAACTTCATCAAGATGTGTTTAGAAATCCGAAAAATAATTTCTGAAAAATGTGTTTGGATATGCTTGGAAAATCCAGCCAACAGAAAATATTTTTCGTTGACTGGAGAAAATCACCCCATTTTGGCGGAAAATGATTTCTGCCAAAAATTTCAGGAAGTCATTTTCCGCCACAAGAGTGATGAGCAAGACAAACAACACCGAGCACTGACTACACTCATGACCCACAACTAATGGTTTTCGTCGGAAATCAAAGCACTGCTCTGGTTTCCGCCGAAAACTAGAGGGTGATTTTTTTTTAATAATATTATTTTTAATATTATTATAAATATTTTAAATTCTAAATAAAATAATTAAAATATATAATTATATAAATCTTCTTATTTTCTAGAAAATGAACTAAACACACAAACACAGTTTTCCAGAATGCAGCCAAACACTGGAAAGGAAAATATTTTCTAAAAAATGACTCATTTTTCAGAAGTTATTTTTGTTCTTTCCAACCGGACCCTAAAAGAGTTTAAGAAGTATAAGTTTGAGAAAAATATTATGAGTACAACTTATTTTTAAAAATCGTGTCAAATAAAACTATATCCGATAAAATGAAATGGATAAGGTAACTTAACTAATAAATATAAAAAAATGAAAAAAAAATATTTGAACAAAGTTGTTGGTGCAAAAAAAAAAAAAAACTAATCAAATTAATTTGTATGAAAATTTTGTTTAAAGATGAGAGACATCAACCATAAATGTCCCATTTGCTGTTAGCCACTAATTATATTATAACCATCATATTTCATTGCTATTTAAGTGGGGATTGACAGATAATCCCTAAAATGTCGTCCCATCATTAAATTGTTGCAACTTCTATCCCTATGCACTCCAAGACTATCTATATAATGCATTGCTCATCTCCACATTCCACAACACAAATTAAAGTTGGGGAAACATTTGGGAGAAGTTGGGGAAACATTTGCTTGGAAGGGCAATATTTAAGCAACACACAGTAATAATTATACCCTTTCTTGCAAATCATTTCTCTTTATCTCCCCAACATGGATTCCTTAACTAAAGTTTCTACTCTCATTACCACTGTTTTATGTGTCCTTACAATGGTTTCAACAACCACAGCCAATCCAAACCTCACGCTGATCCAAAAAGCTTGCGACAACACCAACGACCACAAGTTGTGCGTCGACTATCTCTCCAAATCCCCCCAAGTGGCGTCGGCTACTCAAAAGTCCCCGTTGGCGCTGGCCGCCGCGATTGCCGAGGCGGGATTGGCCGATGCGCGGCGGATGCGCGGCTACGCGTCGGAGAAGAGCGTGAGCAGCCCCGCCGTGAAGTCGGCCTACGCCGAGTGCGCGAAGTCCGTGGACGACACGGTGGCGCAGCTGGTGATGGCGGTCGACATCCTTAACCACCCCGCTAGGGTGGCCGAGGAGGGCGGCAGCGATGACGCTAGCTACTCGCTTATGGTCTCCGTGGATGGGCTCACGGCGTGTAGCCAGACGCTTGCTTCTGTCAAGGTTGAGGATCGTTATATAAAGACATCGGTGAAGCGCGTGCAGGTTTGTAGCGTTGCTGCGAACTCCATTTTGACCCACCTGTAGCTCGATGGAGAGAAGAACTAACACATCTAAATTCGAAGAATGTATTATTGGTGTCGTTGGACGTTGAAATATTGTACATGTAAGGTGGTTCGGTGCTAAATTATGAATAATGCAAATTAATTATAGTTTGTTCCTAAATTAATGATGCTATTCATGAAAATTCCTCACGAATTTAAGAAATAACAACTATAGTTTATTTCTGAGAATTTAGAAATAGTTTAATCTAAGCCTAGGGAGTTTAATCTAAGCCTAGGGAGTTTAATCTAAGGCTTGGATTGTGTGAAACTATGTTGCTAGTGTGATGTAAGATATATTAAATATAATATATCTAAATAAATATATAAATAATATATTTATATATATAAATATACGTATATATATATAAATGAGAGAGAGGAATAGAATGAAGAGCTTTTGATTTGATGATTAAAAATAGTTACAACATAGGCTATTTATAGTAAAGGAATTCAACTAATAAAGCTAGAAATTAGGAGTTTCACTCCCATGTACTGCGTAATCATGACAACAACGTAAGACCACAATCCATCCTATTGCTCTGCATGACCCACGTACTAATTGTTTACTAACAAACTAAATATCTTATTAATATAATAATTATATTATTATAACATGTGATGATCCTATTTCTTATTGAGGATTTAATTCCTTTGCTTGTTGGAAAATTCTAATTCCTTTGCTTGTTGTTTTGATGAGATCATTTATGTAAGGCACTCCTAAGCCGATGCCCTAGTACACAAAGGTGGAAAAAGAAGACACACTCTTGAATAGCCAACAATTGCATCATTTATCCACTACTTGAGACACACTAGAATACAACATAGATGAACACCCCTTATTTCTTATTTCTTATTCCTTACATTTAACCTCACAATTGCCATTCACCGCATTCACCACCCATACTCGTTGCATCACATGATTCAATTGATCTAAAGTAATAGCATATGACACACCTCTACGTCCCTCATTTGAGACCGACACTCGGGGAGTTCAGACTCTTCGTTTTATCCTTACACACACATCCACAATACACCTCATCCCACTCATTGAAACACCTCACCGAAAACCACTGCTTCAAGTGGGTAGTATAGACTGGCGGGCATCATCAACCTCCTTTAATTGATGTTCATGATCTGTGAGAACGTCGGCTAACTCACCCAAGGAAATGGGAGTTTCGCGAATACAAACAGCAGGCGGGACGTTCATGATCTGTGAGAACGTCGGCTAACTCACCCAAAGAAATGGGAGTTTCGCGAATAAAAACAGCAGAAATGATAGGACTGTATTCTTCCCCTAGTTGTGTTAATATGTAAACAACTAGGTCTTCATTAGAGACAGGACATTGAGCCAATGCCAGATCATCAGCTATATATGGACCGCATATCATTCAGATAAGCAGTAACCGACCGAGCACCCCTTGGATTTTTAGTGAGCTTGGCCTTGAGGAAAATAATGCGTCCTCGCTCGAGAGGCACTAGCATAATAAGCAACGAGCCGTTTCCAGGCATCACAAGTTGTTGTAGCAGAAGATATAAGGGGTTGGATTTTGTCTGAACAGCTTCCTAAAAGAGCATTAGTAATTATTTGATCTTAACAGTACCAAGTTAAATGTGTCGGGTTTGGGGTGGTTTGTGCAGTATCGGAAAAATTTGTCGGTTCTTTGACAGAACCGTCAATGTAGCCAAGGAGATTGAAGCCAATCAGAGTAGCTTGAACTTGGCATCTCCAGACCGGAAAATTTGTGGGGGTGAGTTTGATTGGGAAGTTTGATGGTGCAGTGAGTTGGATCACTTCATTAGACGTCGTAGGAACATCAAATGTAAACGCCATTAATAGAGAGAGTTGACAAAGGAAACGGAAAAAAAAAGACTTTCCTAGGAGATTGTGTCTCTAGATACCATGTGAGGTTATGAATTGAATTGTGGATTAATGCCAATAAGCAGGGTATAAATAGTGTACAGGAGGAAGGAAGTTATAACTACATACTAACTAACCTATAGGAGTCTATTTAGAACAACTAACAAATATAAATAATGTCAGCCACAACTAACAAAAATAAATAATGTCAGCCACACATATGTTTAACACCGCCAATTGAGATCTTTCAACTACAAGGCCTAGCAAAGACTAAGTCCTAATTTTACTCTATTGCTCTAAATCCTTAAAAATATATTAGTTAACATCATCAAGATGTAATTATACAAATCTTCTTATTTTCTAGAAAATAAACCAAACACAAAGACAGTTTTTCAGAATGCAGTCAAACACTGAAAATGAAAATGTTTTCTGGAAAATAAGTCATTTTCCAGAAGTTATTTTTCTACTTTCCAAACGGACCCTAAAAGAGTTTAAGAAGTATAAGTTTGAGAAAAATATTATGAGTACAACTTATTTTTAAAAATCGTGTCAAATAAAACTATATCCGATAAAATGAAATGGATGAGGTAACTTAACTAATAAATACAAAGTTGTTGGTGGAAAAAAAAACTAATTAAATTAATTTGTATGAAAATTTTGTTTAAAGATGAGAGACATCAACCATAAATGTCCCATTTGCTGTTAGCCACTAATTATATTATAACCATCATATTCCATTGCTATTTAAGCGGGGATTGACAGATAATCCCTAAAATGTCGTCCCATCATTAAATTGTTGCAACTTCTATCCCTATGCCCTCCAAGACTATCTATAAAATGCACTGCTCATCTCCACATTCCACAACACAAATTAAAGTTGGGGAAACATTTGGGAGAAGTTGGGGAAACATTTGCTTGGAAGGGCACTATTTAAGCAACACACAATAATAAATATACCCTTTCTTGCAAATCGTTTCTTTTTATCTCCCCAACATGGATTCCTTAACCAATGTTTCTATCATCATTACCACTGTTTTATGTGCCCTTACAATGGTTTCAACAACCACAGCCAATCCTAACCTCACGCTGATCCAAAAAGCTTGCGACAACACCAACGACCACAAGTTGTGCGTCGACTATCTCTCCAAATCCCCCCAAGTGGTGTCGGCTACTCAAAAGTCCCCGTTGGCGCTGGCCGCCGCGATTGCCGAGGCGGGATTGGCCGATGCGCGGCGGATGCGCGGCTACGCGTCGGAGAAGAGCGTGAAGAGCCCCGCCGTGAAGTCGGCCTACGCCGAGTGCGCGAAGTCCGTGGACGACACGGTGGCGCAGCTGGTGATGGCGGTCGACATCCTTAACCACCCCGCTAGGGTGGCCGAGGAGGGCGGCAGCGATGACGCTAGTTACTCGCTTATGGTCTCCATCGATGGGCTCACAGCGTGTAGCCAGACGCTTGCTTCCGTCAAGGTTGAGGATCGTTATATACAGACATCGGTGAAGCGCGTGGAGGTTTGCAGCGTTGCTGCGAACTCCATTGTGACCCACCTGTAGCTCGGCGGAGAGAAGAACACATCTAAATTCGAAGAATGTATTATTGGTGTCGTTGGACGTTGAAATATTGTACATGTAAGGTGGTTCGGTGCTAAATTATGAATAATGCAAATTAATTATAGTTTGTTCCTAAATTAATGAAGCTATTCTCGAAAACTAACGAATTTAAGAAATAACAACCATAGTCTATTCATGAGAATTTAGAAATAGCCTAGTACCAGGAAGGTCCAAAATCCCTATTCCTTTATAATGGGAATAACTCATTTTTGGGAGTAATATTTTCAGAACAAAAAATATTACCAAATAATAACGGAATAGACTTGATATTTCAGGTTTATTGCATAATCCAATTGAAGAAATAATCCAATAGAGTTCATGGATTTACCTAGGTCATTTATGGGTCAATAAACGATTTTGATCTTCGAAACCCATTGGAAGGGACGGTGCAAGATAAATCATACCGAAATGATCGAATCTTTTGATGTCCCGAAAATGCTATAAGGTGCTCGGAAATGGTCGGAAGTAGTTGAATAGGAGGATCACTATGACTATAGCCCTTGGTCAATTTACTAAAGACGAAAATGATTTATTTGATACTATGGATGATTGGTTATGGACGAGGAGGATCACTATGACTATAGCCCTTGGTCAATTTACTAAAGAAGAAAATGATTTATTTGATACTATGGATGATTGGTTATGGAGCTCTTTCCTTGTGCCTATTTCGCTGTAGGAGGTTGGTTCACGGGTACAACCTTTGTAACTTTATGATATACCCATGGATTGGCTAGTTCCTATTTGTGAACATAGAGAGCTTGTGAATAATAGAGTTCTAAATTTGTTAATATATGTCCGAGTCCACCTTGCAAGGTGGACCCGGGTCCATAGAATAATTTGCCTCAAGCCCCCCTCATAAAGGGTAAGCAAATTCTTTATAGGGCCTTTAATATCACTCACTTTAATTTGTCTCAATTATTTATCCATTTGACCCTTCTAGCGCATCCTTGTGTGAATTTATTATTTAAACGAAATTACACAAAATATTAGAATTATTATGGGACAGTACGTTTCAATGGTTTAGGAATTCTGCCACCTAATCTATATTGATTGAATAACATATATGGACAAACTCAGTAAAATTGGTTGGATCACACAGCGCGCAAATAACAGCTTACATCTAAAAGTAACGAATTAACGATTAATCGGCAAAATACAAATAGCGAATAAAGTGAAACTCTTTGTGATTGAATTGGGTCCATGTGCTTTGCATAGTATAAAGAGCGTTTAAATTCTCCAACCATATATAGCATAAAAATGGCAATAGTATAAAGAGCGTTTAAATTCTCCAACCATATAAAGAGCGTTTAAATTCTTCACCATTACGTTTAATACTTTAAAGTATCCTCATCAATGCAATACAACATGTTGAAAACATAGCATAAAAATAGCATAACAAGTGTCTATTTTGTAATATAATATGGGTCCACTTTCAATTTGGGTTTGGGTCGCGTCAAAGTTGATTCAGGTTTTTTGTAGTGAAAAGATATTGATATATTATACATTTAAAACGAATAATAGGTGAATGAATGAAAAATTGATTTTGAGTTGAAAATGAAGTTGGAAAAACTTAAAGGCTCTTGAATTGCACCACTATATATACAAAAGCCGGCATCTTGAATTGTATAGCATATATAGAGGTTCTCTCGCACGCCAAATCAAATACTGTTTTAAATTCACTGATTTTATTATCAATTTCAATGAGGTGATTTTACACACTGATTGAAATCAACTTTCTTTCTCTCGAAACTCTGTTCTTCCTACTCCTCAAATTTTTGTGTTCATCTCGTGTTCTAGTTCGCGGCTCATTTGTTTGAGTGCTCAAACATTGAGTTATAGTACGTTTTACTTGAGAAACCTAGGCTACAACGCTCTTATCACCTTTGAGAGATAGCATATAATAAGATTTTAAGAAAATAGTGTTGCACTCGACTCGTACTAACCCGAAACCATCCTTTGCTTGTGCTTGGATTTTTTCTAGAAATAATCATTTTCGTAGGATTATTTCACTACAATACATGCATGGTTCAAAGTATACATATTTTGATTGGTATATAGGAATGTTTATCACTTTCTTATTGATAATCAACCTGTTAAATTATAGTTAACAATTATTAGTCGTTAAAGTTAGATAAAAATATTCAATACTTATTTAATAGTTAGTTGTTAAAATTAGATAAAAAAAATATTCAATACTTATTTACTGGGGATGACAAAGTGGTAGGGGATGGGAGTATAAATCCCAGCTGGTTCAATTAATATTATAATATTTAAGTGAAAATTCAAATACTTAAATCTTATCAATTCTCAATAACAATCGAAATCTCAAATATAATATTCAAAATGTTTTCACAATTAAGGAGGTCGCTAAGATAAAGAGAAGGTCGTAGTAGGCAATGGAGAAGGTACACCAAGGGGTTTGTGCTGCTCATGAGGGTTTATGCTACTGGCCGATCATGGTGCAAGATTGCATAAATTTTGATTGGAAGGAGACTAGGCCAACAATGCTCTACACGTTGATGATAATCGTAATTCTCTTTGCATGCTGGGGAGTGGACATATTGAACACTCTTCCTATCACACCCATCGCGTTTAGTTCAAGTTTTGTATAATGACAATTGACTACTTCATGAAGTGGGTTGAAGGCGAGCCCTAATAATCATTACCGAGTTCTAGTTTTGGAGATTTATTTAGAAAAGTGTGGCCTACTAATTTGGATTGCATGAACACTTATCACTGATAACACTAAACATTTGTACTACCTCCGTCCCAAAATGGTTGTCTGATTCGTTTAACTGAAGTTATTTTTAATCCAATTTTTAATAATATTAAGTTTAGCATTAATATATAAAATTTATATATTTAGAAACTACATTAAAAGTACTATTAAACACAAAAAAATAAATTTAAAAATAATGAAAAATTACTAAACAAAATAAGTAATGAAGAAAGAGTTAGTTTGACCAATGAATAGTAAATAGGACAGGTAAAATGGGACAGAGGGAGTATTAAAGAGTTGTGAGTTCTACTAAACGATTTGACTTGAACACAGAGGATCGCAGGTGATATTCCTTCGACTCGGCTATGCTTACCAAATCTTCAACACCTAATCTTCACTCCAAGGATCGTCCACCAAGTCCCCTCGAGCAAGATCTCCACAACGATAATAAGACTACAATGGAGGTAGTTTGTTTTTAGATGTTGGACTGGAAGCTTCAAAGATACTAGATATTGCCTTAATGCCCCTTGTCTTCCTTCAAACTTTTAAGCACAATAACTTTGAACGCTTTTTCACCTTTCATAGATTTTCTTGCACCTTGCTTTTCACTTCACGTCTCTATTTTTTGTATCTTATCTTCTCTTAGCTTTGGGGCCCTCTATTTATAGGATAGAGGTGGGGGCAGGTTGGTAAAACATCATTGATTGGAATCTGATCTGTCTGTTGTGCCCTATTCTGACAATGTCTATGTTACCAAAAACTTCATGATTCTGTAGATGTGTTTCCAAGAGTGGTTGAAGCCCTCAAAAGTGTCTTGGAACGTTTCTTGAATTATACGGTCGAAAAGTTCCTCAAAAGAGTTAAAAATGTGACTTAAATAGATTCCAGTTGAGAATTGGCACACCCAATGGCAATATGGCATAGTCGTGTCCCTAGACGTGTCAATTTTTGCATGATTTTCCTTCATGCTGTGAGGTGAATATTGATACTCGATTTGCAACTATAAAAATTCGACTAGGTAAGTGCACATATCATTTTTAATTAGTATAGAAGGTTGAGTAACGAGTATCGTATCTCATAGGGACTACGAGTACTAGTACTAACTATGATTTTATTATATAGCCTAAATATCTTGAAGAAAATCAATTAAAAGGGAAAAACAAAGACTAATCAATACCGAAGGTAGGTAGGTATAACCAAGCAAAATTGAAGAATGCAACCAATAAATAAAGGGGCACTTGAATCCATGCATCTAGGACATCATTGACCACAATATATAAATGCGAACAATTGTATATTATTCCCAAGAAGGTGAAATCTCCTAATTAATGCTAATACATTTCTCAATAGTATTAATAACTAATCCCTAGGTTGATTAATTATAATCCCTTCTAAATCAAAACCCCCCCTAAAGAATTTATTAAAGATCTTTGAGTTCTACTAAATAGTAAATAATTTGACTCAAAAGCAGAGGATTGATGGCATCCTATCTCTAGGGTTGCAATCCACTCCTTTCAATTGGTTGGGATCTACACATACTAAGGATATCTCTATTGCAAAATACATGCATGCATCAATCAAGAATTCAATAAGTCAAGCAATTATTGATTCAAGAACAATAAATAAATAAATAAAACACAATAAAACACAATTGAATCAAAGGAAAAATAATTATTTTATAGAAAGAAACAATCAAAAACGATGTCTCATCATGGGTTCATCATAAATCCAAGTACTACAAAATTTAGTCTCTAAACATGGAGACAAACACAAAAGAAATCAAAGAAATGATAAAATATATAGATGAAGAGCATAGGAAGCCTCTTTAATTCACGAATAAATATTGATTAAAAGCCTTCTCAAGATGTAATTTAGCCTCTAGAACGTTTCTTGAACCCTAGGGTCAAAAAGGGTTAAAAACATTGCTTAAATAGATTCCAAAAAACTATCATGTGTATTGATTTCTTCCACTAGTACAGAATTGATAATATAAAGATGGTTTTACACTACACCTTCTCAATATAGGTGTAGTGGAAAGTAAGAAAAAAAATAATGACAATATCATAAATAAACACATAAGAATCCACTACACCTATAAATAAAAGGTGTAGTAGATTCAAAAATATAAAAATACATGGCAACTTTCCACGGCACCCGTTATAAGAGGGTGCCGAGGAAAATTAAATATTATTTTAATATAAAGCTTTCCCCGACACCCACAGCCTGCAGGTGCCGCGGAAAGTTATATATTAAAATAATATATAGCTTTCCGCGGCACCCACCCATGAGGGTGCAACAGATAATAAACAAAATAAGCACCCCCTGATTTCCCCCAAATCAGCGCTGCAAGACAAATTTAATTTTCCAGATCCGCCATCTCCTTCGCGAACCAGGGGCGCCGATTGCCGACCGCCATTTCCTTCGCGAACCAGGAGCGCCAACCGCCATTTCCGTTCGCGAACAGTAGCGCCGACCGCCATTTCCGTTCGCGAACCAGGAGCATCGACCACCATATCCGTTCAGGTGTTCAATCGCCGGCCGCCACCCGCCATTGCCTCCATCTCGCGTACAGTCGTCGATGACCAATGTCCGCGTCGCCTCCCTCTCCTCCTGGTAAGTTTTCTTATTTATTATTTATTTATTTATTTCGAATTAGTATTGCATGACTGATTTATATCTTTTTTCTAATTTTTTTTCGAATATTAATGTTATTGTGATATATTTGATATTTTAATAAATTAATTTTTAGTTTTTGTTGATTTATTTTGAATATAAATGTTATTGTGCTATATTTGAACTTTAAAATTTTATTTTGAAATTTAGTTTCGAATTTTATTATTAAAAATTAAGATAACTGTGTAAATGAGTTCAAAATTTTATTGCTAATTTTATTGTTATTGGCCACTATTTATTTCGAATTTTTAGTAATTGTGAAAATAAATTATTTGTGGCAGAAAAATAATTTATTTTCAAATTTTTTTTTTAAATTTGAGCCACAAATAATTTATTTTCACAATTTTATTTAAAAATTCGAAATAAATAGTGCCCCATAACAATAAAATTAGTAATAAAATTTTTGAACTCATTTACACATAGTTATCTTAATTTTTAATAATAAAATTCAAAAATAATTAACAAAATAATAGTATATGAAATAAATAAAATTTTTAGTAATAGTATACGAAATAAATAGTATTAATTAACAAAATAATTATTAATATAAATTTTGAAAGAGATATAGTAGTTAGTTTGAATGTAAAATTTTACATTAAAAATTTATATTGATGAGTTAGGTATATAATTAGGTGAGCTAGATTGATTTGGATGAATTATATTGAATTATGTCATTTGATAAATTATATTGAATTTGGTAAGTTAGGTATATAATTCGATTAATTAGCTAGGTATTTCGATGAAGTAGATTGATTTGGATGAGTTAGATATATATTCTTTGATTATATAAACTAGGTATTTTGATGAAGTAGATTGATTTGGATGAGTTAGATATATATTCTTTGATTATATATAAATTACGTGTTTTGATGAATTAAGTGTTGATTACGATATAGGTAATTTGATTTCAAATTACCTAATATCGTTTCTGAATGCATCCATAATCGAGTATCCATATCTGATCTTCATAGTATTATCAATTGATAGATATGGATCGGAGTTGGATGTATGAGAAAAGCACTAGGGTCAAATATATACAAGAGGTTCAAGAGTTTATACAATATGCTGAAGAAAATAAAAGCAAAAAGGCGGAAGATGTATATAAAACGGAAATACATCATGTTGTCGTTGTTAATATAGGGCTGAAACAACCGGGAAATGACATAGATGTATATCTAGCGCCACTTATTGAAGATTTAAAGATGTTGTGGAATGAAGGTGTGTCGGTGTATGATGCTTATAGTCGGAGCAGTTTTACCTTACGTGCAATGATCTTTTGCACCATAAATGATTTTCCAACTTATGGTAACCTATCAGGTTATACTTGTAAAGGAGCTAAGGCATGTCCTATTTGTCAAGATGAAACTCCTGATCTATGGTTGAGTAACAGTAAAAAAAATGTGTTTATGAGTCATAAGACATTTCTCCCAGTTGGTCATCCTTATCGAAAGAAGAAAAAAGTTTTTAATGGAGAATCAAAGACTCGAGTAGCTCGTTTGCTTTTATCTGGACATGTAATTTATGAACATGTTAAAAATGTTGATGTTGCTTTTGGCAAAGCTTGTAAGACTACTCAGAAGACTCTTTGGAAGAAGATGTCTATATTTTGGGATCTACCATATTGGGAGCATTTTGGAGTTAGACACTGTCTTAATGTGATGCATATTGAGAAAAATGTTTGCGAAAGCATTATTGGAACATTGTTGAACATTCCAGGAAATACAAAAGATGGTATTAAAGCTAGAAAGGATATTGTTGAAATGGGAATACGGGAGAAGTTAGCACCACAAAAATCGGAAACACGGAAATACTTACCCCCAGCTTGTCATACTTTGTCCAAAAAAGAGAACAAGTTTTTGTGCTTGTTTAAATGATGTCAAGGTTCCGTCTGGTTATTCATCGAATATTAAAAAACTTGTGTCAATGAATTGAAAGACCTTAAATTGGTTGGCATGAAGTCTCATGATTATCATATATTAATGCAGCACATGCTACATGTAGCTATTCGGGATATTTTATCGAAACATGTTAGGCAAGCTATAACAAAACTTTGTTTCTTTTTCAATGCTATTTGCAGTAAAATTGTTGATGTAGATGTGTTAGATGCTTTGTAAGCTGATGTGGTTGTTACTTTATGTCAACTTGAAATGTATTTTCCCCCATCTTTTTTTGATATTATGGTGCACTTGATTGTTCACTTGGTGAGGAAAATTAAGATCACTGGTCCGATTTTTATGAGATATATGTATCTGTTTGAAAGATACATGGGCATATTGAAAGGATATGTGAGAAACAGATATCGACTTGAAGGAAGTATAATTGAAGGTTATGATTCTGAAGAGGCAATTGAATTTTGTACTGATTATTTAGCTAATGTTGAGTCTATTGATATTCCCAAACCTCGTCATGATGGAAGACTCAATGGAAAAGGTACAATTGGATTAAAAATGTTTGTTCCATCTATAAACTTGCGAGATAAGGCACATCATCTCGTATTGGAACACATTTCTGAGGTTCATCCATACTTGTACCAACACATGTCCATGATATATAAGACAACAAAATCCTTCAAAGGGTGAAAGATGGGTCGCCATTGAACACAACCGCACTTTTATAAGATGGTTCAGAGATACTATGACGAAAGAGTTATCTTAAGTGCCAAATGATGTTAGTGAAACCATCAAATGGTTATCATATGGACCATGCTTGTGAGTTGTTAATAATGTTAGGACATAAATGGATATACATTTTACACCAAGCAACAAGATGAAAAGAGTGTGGTGCAAAATAGTGGGGTTACTTTAGTAGCAACGTCAAAAGATTATTCAAGTGCTAAAGATATTAAACCGATTGATGTTGTTATGCATTACTATGGTGTGATTGAAGAAATTTGGGAACTTGATTACATTCAATTTAAAATTCCTCACTTCCGATTTACTTGGGTTGATAATAGAAGAGGCGTTCGGATAGATGAATTGGGTTTTACTTTGGTTGATTTTGGTGGGTTGGGTTATCATGATGGACCATTCATACTTGCTTCACATTCAGAGGAAGATAACCTTGAAATTAGTTACATGCGTAGTGATCATGAAGAAGGATTGTGGGTTGACCATCGGGCATTATAATTTTTTGTTGTAAGATTAATAAATTATTGACAATAATTTTTTTTTGGTATTTTATTGGACTTTAAATGCAATATAACATGTTTATTGATATATATGCTTTTTGTATGTGCAGGTAACTTTTGGTTCAAATTCTAAAGACACTCCTCCCCGACCTAAAAGAAGGGGTCCTAATGCATGCAAAAAATTAATGAAGAAAAAGGCAAAAGAAGATATTTCAATTTAGTTTGATGAATATAATAGGACGGTTGGTGAATATCGCAAGCCGTTTAAATCTTACATTGGGGCTTTGATTCGTTTTAGAGTTGATATCAATATCGACAGTTGGTCGCCCAATGTAGATGAAACGCTTAAAAATACAATTTGGGCAGATGTTAAGGTATTCAATAACTTTATATTAACTGTCAATTATTTATATAAGTATAATTGTCAATTATTTTCATTGCTTATGTTTATGTTGTTTTTCAGAAACAATTTGGCATTGAAGATAATACAAAGAAAGAGATGGTATTGAAAATTGCATCAACGAGATGGAGGGACTTCTAGAGTAGATTGAGGCGTGAACATGTTGCCAATAAGCACCCAAATTATGAATCTCCTATGCAACTATATGAATTCTTGAGTAAAGAGCAATAAGAGAAGTTTGTTGCAGAGTACGAGAGTGAGTCGTTTAAGGTATGTTTATTTCATTTTATTATTAGTAGTTTAAGTGTTTTAGTTCAATTGTTTTATTAGTATTAACATATCATTCAAATTATAGGATAAAAGCCAGAAGGCAAGGCAAAGACAGTCATGCAAATGAGCATCCACACTTCCTAGGTTCTACTTGATATGCGAGTAAACGACCAGAGTGGATGATAGAAGACTCTCTATCTTCACAATCTTCTTGTGCTTCTATTAGCTCGTCATTACTGTCGGATGATCGTAGTTTTGACTGGGTACGTGCAAGAATTAAGAAGTCAGAAGAAGAAAGTTATTACATTCCAAATGAAAAAACACAAGAGGTGTTTCAAAAAATTGTAAGTACTATTCTTAAAAAGTTGTTATAAGAATATATAATATTTATAAAAAAGAAAATACTAATACTTGCCTTTATCTAATTGATTGGAACAGGTAGAAAAATGTGATGAAGTTAACCAAGGGACATTTCAACCGAACAGACATCAAGACATCTTGTCAGTAGCTCTTGGTAAACCAGAGGAGAAATAGGGTTCAGGTAATGTAAGAGGAGTTGGTTCATACTCCACCATCCGACAAGTGTTTGGTAAACCAGAGCAGAAACGGAGCATACCGAGTGGGCTTATTTCTACTGATGATTGCCAAAAGATGTTGGAAAAGTGCAGGCAAACCACATTGTTAGAGGTGCAGCCCAAGATTGACACGCTCACCCAGCAACTCAATGTATTATTGAAGAACATGCCAGCCACACACCTATATCCACAATGAGTTTTTGTTGACTCTCCTCAAAGTGCTTATGCGCCTTGTGATCAACCTCAAACCCGAAGCAGTTGTCAATCGGTTGATGTATATCCAGTAACTACAATTAAGGTAATATTAAAAATTATTTCATAATTGAAATATTATTTTTTATAAATTTATACCTAACATATATATATATATATATATATATATATATATATATATATATATATATCTCTCATATATATATATATATCTCTCATATATATATATATATCTCTCATATATATATATATATCTCTCATATATATATATATATCTCTCATATATATATATATATCTCTCATATATATATATATATCTCTCATATATATATATATATCTCTCATATATATATATATATCTCTCATATATATATATATATCTCTCATATATATATATATATCTCTCATATATATATATATATCTCTCATATATATATATATATCTCTCATATATATATATATATATATATATATATATATATATATATATATATTAAACAATAGAGCCGAAAAAAGTGTAGCCTTGCACTATATGGTCTCGACGGCAAGCCATATGTTGTTGCAAGGGGTACGGTTTACCCAACTACAAATGAGATCACAATAGTGCATAATGTGCCACTATTACCTAATCATGTCAAAGTCATGGTCGATGAAGTGGTTGATGGCGTAGAAGAATGTAATCTCCCCGTAGAAAGTTTGTAGTATAAAACTTTGGGAGATATTGCTTGTAGTCATGCACGTACAATGGCCTACTCATTTAGTTATTTTGGATGAGGTATGCATTCTTATATTAGTTATTAATTAAGTTAAATATCTTTGTTTACATTTTAAATGTTAGTATACATACAATTTTATATTTGTAGGAAAATGTTAAAATAAGTTCACCAAAAAAAAAACAAAAAACAAACAAACAAATGAGAGACCTAAGTGCTGAGCTATCTGCTGGTACTCATATACGACCTCCAATTGTTGGTGAGAATGTCTTTTTGCTTTTGGGAAAATACTGCAAAAGGCTTGTCAAAGTGTTGGAATCATTTCCTATTGAAAAAGAGTACATTGATTTGGATTTAGATCAGACAATCTTCCATCACGGAAACGTGAACGGTGTTTTTGTGATGATCGTGGATATACAGGATATGTTGACAATGAAGTGGCTCAATGTCTCGATTATACTAGTGTTTATGCTGTAAGTTTCAAATTGTGCATGTGTTTTATATACATTTACTTTTTATGTTTATTGAAATTTTTTATTTGTTATTTTTCAGGTTTTTGAATAAGCTGTGTAAGCAACTTGGAGTGACATCTATCGATTTTGCATGTCCAACCCAAATTTCAGCAAATATGGTTAACATCAATAGTTCTAATGTTACATCATATCTAATTCATGTTATGGACGAACACAAGGGTCAACAATTCATATTCGCACCGTATCATCAAGAGTAAGTCTTTTACTTTACTAATTTATATAATTTAATAACTTTATTTGTAATGTTTGGTATTAGAATTTTAATTATATATATATATATATATATATATATATATATATATATATATATATATATTGTAGATATAGCAATCATTGATTGTTGATTGTGATTTGCACACCTTCAAAAGCGGTGTATGTGTTTGATCCTATGAAAACTCAGCGCACCCTTGAAGTAAAAACTTTTTGTGAATATGTAAGTAAAAACTTTACTATTAATATATGTATTTTTAAATGTTATTATGTTATTTATAAATTGATATAAATGTTTATTATTTATATAGGGCATTTCGATCTATTCCTGTTAATGGGCGAACAACTAGAAATGTTAATTGGACGGAATGCAAAGTATGAAGTTAAAGTTATATTAAAGTTTTAATATTATATTAACCTTAGTTTTTATTTATTGTTTTAATATTTTATATATATATATATATATATATATATATATATATATATATATATATATTGTAATGTCCTCAACAACCGGGGGCGTCGAATGTGGATACTATGTACTCCGATACATGTTCGACAGTGTTACTAAGTACTCAATGCTTGAACGTTTAGATGATGTAAGTAATTTAAGTAGAATTATATGTATAGTAAATTATAATTATATTGATCAATTAGCATGTTTGCTAATTTGATTAATTAAAATTTTTGTATAGGTATTTGAAGTAGCACTCTACTCCATGGATGAAATATAGATGAAGTTTGAGAGTTGTGGGCACAATATTTCATAGAAGAGTGCGTGTAACTTTATTTGGTTTAAACATTATGTTTATTATTATTAACTTATGTTTATGTTTTGTTAAAGAATTGTATCTTTTTGTTTCAATTTTATATGTTTTGATTATAATTATTGTGTTGATATAGTATAAGTATATTGTGGTGACTTATTGTGAGTTTATTAAATGTTAAGTATTGTGTTCATATTACATATTAGAAGTGTTGGTTTAATTTGAAAATCATTATGAATAGATAGTTTAATTTATTAGTATTGGTTTGTAATTTTTGTGTTGATTTGGTGGTTTTGAAAAATTCTGTACAGGTTTAAAAAAAAATAGGTAATTTAATTTCATAAAATAAATCAAATATTAAAAAAATTATTTGTATCCCCGTCACCCTCACAGGAGAGGGTGCCGTGGATACATATTGTTAAAAAAATATTAAATAGGTTTTCCGCGTCACCCTTAGAGAGGCGGGTGACGCGGAAAACCATTATTAAAAAATTAAAAAAAAAAAATCCGCGTCACCCTTGAACGGTGATGCGAAAAATACATACTTTTAGAGTCACCTTAATCCGCTACACCACTACAGGTGTAGCGAAATTGCTTATTTGTACTAGTGTTCCCATGTTTTTTTTTTTTTCATGTTTTGGGCAGAATATTCGAAACCTTTGAACACAAAAGTCATAGAGGACTCTTTCAGCTTTCCAGGCACACTTAAATCACCTCAATTGAACTTCTTATGAAAGAGATATGATTGAAATACTATTAGTATGTCGTTACGTTACGTCAAACTGTATTCACCATTTTACCATGACTTGTCTTGAATCTTTTAAAACTCTTAACATGAAAGTTTAATTTTAAAGGATTTTCATAATTTTCCATGGACACTTGAAAGAGACATGGCAAAAGTACTCTTAGCATGCCACAAATTACATATTCAATCATATTTGCTAAGGAATTCCTCAAAATCAAATATTAATGAATTGAGCATCATATTTCACCAAAATAAATGAGATACAAGCAAAATCATTGATATTACAAATAATTGAAATTAAGCACTTATCAAATATTCAAAACCTTTGAAAATAAAAGTTGTAAAGGATTGACTTAGCTTTTTGGGGACACTTGAGTCAGATCACCTGTATTGTGTGCTTCATATGAAAGAGACATAATCGAAATATTATCAGCATGTTGCAGGGACCGTACGTGTCCCTAGGTGCATCAAAATTTATCTATTTTTTTTACCTTGATTTATCTAAAATCTCTTAAAACTGTAAACATAAAATTTATAGAGGATTGCCATAGCTTTCGATGAAAACTTGAATCACTTCAATTGGATTATATATGAGAGAGAGATGACAAAAGTGCACTCCACATATCGCAAGGTGGTGTTCCTATCGTGTTAAATTCTTCTCGATTTTCTAACATTGATTTATCTATAATCTCTGAAAACTTGGAACATGAAAGTTGTAGAGGACTCTCTTAGCTTTCCGCTGACACTTGAATCACCTTAATTAAACTTTGTATGAAAGAGATATGAGAAAAGTATTGTCTGATGTCACAAATTGCATATTATGTATGTCATAATTGCTAAGAAATTCCTAAAATCAAATATTAGAAATAAGTGCAATTAAGCCCTTATCGTTTCAAGTGATAACAATGTCTGTTAGGGAACCAAGAAGAAGGCTCATCGCATGTGGTTTATTTTAGACTTAATTAGCCATGGACCATGGTGGAATTTTGGGGGATAGGAAAGCGAAGATCGTCATAGAACTTAGGCCCCCAAGTGAGGGCATCAATCGGTTGGATGGCTTTAAGAGGAAGTGCAACAAGAAGAGGGGTGGAAGAAGGTGATAGGTGGAGGAAGTAGGCATATTTGGGGTTAGAAAGTAATACACAAATTTTCTTAATTTTTTTTTTTTAGTACTACTGGCTACAATGTAGTATCTGTTCATAGCTACTTTCTCAACCTACTGAAGCAAACTCACTCTCATCATCCATGTGGGAGTGTTAAACGCGACACCGACACCGGATGCCACTTGACCACAAGATCTTTGGCCAAATTTTCTTAATTTAATCTCTTCAATTTTTGAATGATTGTGTTGATCAACCGATGACTACAAATACCTTAAGAAATGGCTCGTAAATAGGTTGAGTCATTGATATACTCACCGCTGATCGAGGCTTTGACCTATATGTGCCTATCCCTAGCTAATAGGATTAATCTAGAATTCGTCAAATATATAGTGTGTGGTTGTTTAATTCATACATTGTAACCAAAACTGCAATTAACCTATTAATAGAAATAGCCTCATCGTCAAATGACCCTCAAATGAAGAGATTAGCAGTTGCTAAGTCGCTGTAAATGAGTATAAAATAATACAACTTGTTGAAGACTTTGTCACAAGTTGGTATGGTAGGAACGAAAATGATTTTATAACGTTCGGAAAGAAACACCATTTCTATAGTTTTCACCAATTCATAAAACATATAGTAGGAAATGTTCGTAAGTTGAACGAGTACACGACAAAATGGTCTTCCTAGACTAAGCTAAGAATGGCAACTTTAATTTAAATAATACTATAAATTAAACAGACATCGTCAACTTATTATTCTCGATGATCAGCTATAAAAAGGGTTTGCGGAACTGTTTTTGCCATACCCACTTCTCACTTCAATTCACAGTTTTAGTTGTTGCATGCACTCTCCCCAACTCCTTCCAAGTTCTCACACACTACTACACAAGTTTCAGAAATGGCTGCAATGTTTCTTCTGGGTTTTCTGATGGCTGTCCTTGAAATTGCAGGTTATTTTCTCTCTTTAATCTACATTTTCTCTCCCCCTGCACTTCCCAACTCTCTCTCCACTTCCACAAATGATAAGTTTTTTCTCTTTTCAACTTGTAATAGTTCATGACTAATTTGAATATTAACTAAAAATGCTTATCTAATTTGGACTAGATGTTTATTATCTAATGTGTAAAATTAGATCACATGAGAGCAATGCTTCTAGTAAAAATACAGAATAATCTCATCCGTACTTCTAAGTTGAAGAATAGCTGGAAAATATGATTGAAAGGAAAAAAAAATATAGCCTCCTTTTATTACTTATCATAAAATTTTAGGGTGCAGCAGACAAAACTTGAAAGTGCATAATGATACTATTAATGCACTTAAGATCCACTTAAGTTGGTTGCACTATAATATATATATATATATATATATATATATATATTTATATATATATATAACAATGCAACTAATTTGACTGCGCTCTTACAAATTGGGAGCACACTATTAGTTATCATCGAACATACCCTTAAATTTTTATTTTTTTGAAAAACACCCTTAAATTTTATCAAGCCATTGGTCATCCAATGGACGAATTATTATTATTATTATTTTGAATACTATTGATCTGTCCATATACTTTCTCAACCTAGTGAAGCCCAACAAAACAGAGAAAACATTGCCCCCACTGGGGCTCGAACCCATAACCTCCCACTTGGGAGAATCACTCCATGCTGCTGGACCAGAAGGCCTTTGGCCCAATGGACGAATTATATGACATTATTTTACTACCTGAGAGTATGCACTAGCTAAACCCTACTTTGTGATCCTAGCTTACAACAAGTCAGTCTAGATTGTTTATAGTTAACCGACTCAAATCAAAGAGTCAATATGTCACTCTTGTTAGAAGTCGAACTTGTAATATTGTAGTTATTAATTCAACAACGTGACCAACTTGGGATTGGTTGGGTTGCCCAAATATATATTATTTTAAAAGATTTGTATGTATTTCAGGTGCACATGAATCAATAGGCATTTGCTACGGAACGTTAGGCAACGACCTGGCACCGGCGGCAGAAGTGATCCAACTCTACAAAACCATAAACATCACAAAAATGAGGCTTTACAACCCCAACGCCGCCGCATTGCAAGCGCTGAGAGGCTCCAACATACAACTCACATTAGGAGTGCCAAACGAAGACCTCATGCGCCTCGCCTCCGACCGCTCCGCCGCATACCAATGGGTGCAAGAAAACGTCCGGAGTTACTGGCCGGAGGTGCGGTTCCGCTACATCGCCGTCGGCAACGAGATCAGCCCCGTGAAGCGCGACACGGCTTCCGTCGCCGACTACGTCCTCCCGGCGATCAGAAACATCCACGCCGCCGTTTCCTCTGCGGGTTTACAAAACGACATCAAGGTTTCCACCTCCATAGACATGACACTGTTGAGCCACTCCTTCCCGCCGTCCGAGGGCCGTTTCAGCGACGATTTGGGGTCCTATGTTAAGCCCATCGTGGAGTTTCTCGCGAACACCAACTCGCCGTTGCTGGTTAACATATACCCTTACTTCACCCATACCCAAAACCCGGCCGACGTTTCTCTTCCCTACGCTTTATTTACTTCGCCGGCCGTGGAAGTTTGGGACGGCGAGTTTGGGTACCGGAACCTCTTTGATGCTATGCTGGATGCCACATACGCGGCCGTGTCGCGGGCGGGAGGGGCAAATGTGGAAATCGTGGTGTCGGAGAGTGGGTGGCCGTCGGCCGGTGGGTTAGCCGCCACGCCGGAGAATGCTTTCACTTATACCAAGAATTTAATCCGGCATGTCAAAGGTGGTACTCCTAGGAGGCCTAACAAGGCTATTGAGGTCTACTTGTTTGCCATGTTTGATGAAAATAGTAAGCCTGGACCAGAGCTCGAGAGACATTTTGGTCTGTTTTCTCCCAACAAGCAGGCCAAATATCCACTCGATTTTAGCGCTTGAGGTTGAAGATATTATTTATTTGCATGTAATGATATTCATTTTATTTTAGGCATTTAAAATAAAATGGTTAGGAAAAATTGTAATTTATACTCTCACAAATATATCAATTATCAATGTCATCATTGAATTATTAGTGGTTTAAATGTTGTTCATCAATTTTTAAAATGTGACATATATCACATTTTGCCCCTCCTCTAATAGGAAGAAGGACAAGCATTGTTGTCGGCGGAAGGATAACAAGCAAAAAAAAAATGGAGAAAAAGAATGTGATCTTCTAACAAGGAAAACAGCGGGTAACCACATTTATACCACTAATAATTCAGAAGAAGGACAATATATGTCACGTTTTGAAAATTAAGGGGCAACATTTACACCATTAATAATTCAAGGGTGACATTGATAATTGGCATATTTGTGAGGGGAATAAATTGTAATTTTTCCCAAATGATTATTAATGATAATGTTCGGCAGCCATGATCTTTTACATGCACTATTTTTTCTCTTGCGGATTTTCAGACGTTGCATCTCAGGATTTGATCTTCATTGCATTGCATGTGCTCGATATGGATGAGGTGATTGCCCCGCATGAATTGGCAGTGACAAACGAGATTAATGCTCCGCAAGGATTGAAAGTGACAAACGAATCATATCTATTCCAAGTTTTTTCAAACATATGTTACACATGCCATATATATTGATTTTCACTTGTTTTTTTATTTCTTTGTTGATGCAATTAATTGAATTGGTATCTAATAATATTTGTTGACTACTTATCTGAGAATAGTTTCTAGGATTATTGTGGAATTATTAGTCTGATTGTATTTCTATTCAAGATGTTGTGTATCTGTGATTAGGATTTTTATGTAGATGAAGCTGAGTAGTTATGTGTCTCGTGTGATGAGTTTCTATGTCTACTACTATTATTTTATGTCTTTTATGGTCATGAATTCTGTATCTAAATCATAGTAGTGTAAATACTTAAAATGAGTTTTACGTATCTTGTGATGAGTTTCTATGTTTGATGTTTTGATTTTATGTACTTTATGGTGATGAATTATCTACGTAAATCACATGGGTAGTTGTGTAAACAATTTAGATACTTATGTGTATTTTGTTTTATGAATTTATGTATCTTATTGTAAATAGATGCATTGAAGACTTTATTTCTTTGTAAAGCATGGCTGGATTTATTCGACATGCCTTTAACCCCCTCTACTTAGGAATATGGTGTTCATTGTAGATAGGATTCAATCTCTGTTTTACTTAAAACTGTGTGTTTTGCAGCTGATCAGGATTTGTTAGGGTTGTCAATGAGTTATGTTGATGAAGCATATGGGATGTATAATGACTATGCTTTTAGATTAGGTTTTAGTATGAGGAGGGATAAACAAAGATATAGCGGTGTTACAAAAAAAGTGAAGATGAAGAAGTTTCAGTGTTCGATGGCTGGATTTAAACTGAATTTAGGAAAGGATTGCTATTCAAAAGTTGATGTTCGAACATGTTATCGTGCATTTATTCAATTTGATTTAGATGAGAATGGGACGTGAACTGTGACGGAGCATGAGAAGCTGCATAATCATGAATCGATTCCACCGAGCAAGAGTTATCTTCTACGACCACATAGAACAGTGTCTAAGAATCATCTTTCTTATCTAAAGGATTTGAACAAGAGTGGTGTTTCCTTGGTAGATGGTATAATGTTTCTTAGAATGCAATCAGGGGGGTCACCACTTGTTGGTTATATAAGTAGAGATGCATACAATTCTCTATCTACTGATGTATGTATTGAAATATTTAGACGAAGGTAGTCAAGTGAAAATGATTTTTTCTTTGATTTTGAAGTGGATTCTGAGTATGGGACTATGAATTGTTTGGAGACTTGTTAGTCCACGATACGAGATATTGTACTAACAACTATGATATGATTTGTGGTCCATTTGTTGGTATGAACACCATGCATGAATGTTATGTTTGGATGTGTTTTTTTTTATGAATGAGAAGATTGAGGGCCTGTTTACTAACAGAAAACTGTTTTTTGTTTTCTGTTTTTCAATTTTTCAGTTTTCATTCTCTGTTTTCTGTTTAGAAAACTTGTTTACCAACACTTATTTTTTCAAATTTATTTTTTTAGATTAACGTTATAAAATTAACAATAAATAAAAATATATCCGAACCAATAACCTATTAAGTTCACATAAAACTTACTTTAGATAATATTAATATTTTTTGAGCTAATATTTAAAATATGTTTGGATATATTTATTTGAATGACATGTATATAATATATAATTTTTATTTTGAACTTTGATATAGTAATATATGTGAAATTTCAATATCCGATATCGGGACCAAACTTGTATCCGATATAACATAATTAAAAATATCCGAACAAATAACCAATTGAGTTCAATCAAAATATAAAATATAAAACCTGGTATAGATTTCAATTTTTAATTTTGATAATGTGAATGATGTATAATTTAAGCATAAGTTATGTTAGTAATGAACACATATGTAAGTAGATAATGGTGAGAATGTGGTTATAGTGACATATAGTCTAATAGATGATAGCTGATTCTGTTTTCCATTTAGAAAACAGTTTTTAATAGTGTTTCAGTTTTCCAGAAAATTGGAAAATTATTTCCTGTTTTCAAAATGGAAAACTGTGCTAGTAAAAATGTTTTTTTTGTTTTCTGTTTTCTAATTTTCTAAATTTCCAGAAAACTGGAGAAAATTTCCAGTTAGTAAACAGACCCTGAGTCTTTTGTATGATTGTTTAGGTCATTTTTTAGATCTGTGGATTATAAATGTCCACAAACTATAATGACTGATCAATGTTCTGCTATGGCTGCTGTTATATCTCAAGTTTTTCCAAGTTCACATCACTGACTTTGTATATGGCATATTGGTGAGAATTCAAAGAAGCACATTAAGGGATTAAGAAACCAAAAAGATTTTTTATATTTATTCAATTGTTTGTTGAAATATATTGATACAGAGGCAAAGTTTGAGTTTTAGTGGACAAGGTATGACTTATGATATCTTCCGAAACTTTAATATTGTTTTCTATACTTGTAGGTTTGTTTTTCAGTATCTATAGGCTTGAGTTTATGTGTCTACACCATTGAGTTTCTGTAGATGTACGTGTAGGTTTAGTTTTCTGTATATGTAAGCTTGAGTTTATGTGTTTGCACCATTGAGTTTCTGAATATGTATCAGTACTTGAATAAGTTTACTTAATATATATGTTATGTTATTTTAGGATGGTTACAACATACAAATGTCATAATAATTCTTGGATTGAAAAGCTTTATGAATGTAGATATAAATGGTATCCTGCATTTAATAAAGATTATTTTCGGGTGGAATTTTATCTTCACAAAGGAGTGAAACTACAAATCACTCTATTTCTAAAAGGTTATCTAAAACTGCTAGACTTTATGATTTTTATAGCTCCTTTGTTGGAGTTGTCTCAGATTGGAGAAGTAGAGAGAATGGGGAAGATATTCGTTGTTTGCAATGGGTACCTAAAATAGCTATGATCATGTTAAGCTTATTTCACATGCTAGGGAAATATACAAAATTGAGATATATTACTTGTTTGAAGAACAATATTTTGTGTTATTTGAAGATGGTGTTTTGTGTTTATAAATATCATGTTTGGCGGCCTAATGTTGATATTATTAGGCATGAAGTGAAGTTTAATTTTAGAGAGTTGGATATTGATAGTAGTTGCAACTTGTAAGTTGTTAACTGAAATTGGGATTTTATGATGTCATTGGTTACGCATTTTTAGTGTGCATTGTGTGTCTAAAGTCCCTGAGAAATACATTTGAAGAGATGACTAAAAAAGTTATTCAAGATAACAACATTGATAACTCATCTATATCTCACAGTGTTAATATTGCCTCTTCTGTTATGGGTTTTAGAAATGACTAAGAAATTTCAAAGCTTGGTTATTTCTAGTCAAGAAAATAATGAAACACGAAAAATCTTTTCTTTGAAGAATGTACTTCTTTGAAGAATGTACGAAGATGGAATAGTGTTATTTTAAAAAAAGTACAATCAAGTAAGAGGACAAAAGCATCTTGCACATATAGTGACATCTAACACAAAATCATGCGTTCATTATCAAGTTTTTTTTTTTTTTTGAATACTACTAACTCTATTACAATGCAGTATCTGTTCCACTCACCACCTCCCGTATAAAGGGAAGGGTTTGATGCCACTGGACCACAATTTGAAGATATTATTTTTGATATTGCTAGAGATGGATATCTTTTGCATCCAAGTTCTGAATGTTCAAATTTTTGTCATTTTAGGTCGAGTTCAAATTCAAACGATAATCCAATCGTATCTTGATTTGTATGTAGTATTTAGTGATAAAATTTCTATACAAATTTTGTGATAAATCTTGATTTGTGTTGTCTATATGAATATATCTTTTGTTCTATTATGTTTTTTTTTTTTTAAATTAAGTACATACAACTAGTTATCAACCTGTATTAGATATGAAATTATTGCATGTAAGATACAAAATTTTATTGCATAATACATAGAAACATACAACACCAGACACAACAATCCAAAATATAGAAAACCATATGGTATGTTTATCTTAACTATCACCATATGTAAGGTACATAATCAATACTCACTAGGTACATAATCTCATTACACAACGTACAAAATTATAGAGCACAAGACACAAATGCATGTTCATACTTATTTTGCCTAACGTGTATGGAATAGGTACATAATCAGTACTTTCTAAGTACATAAATTCATAACACTAGACACATTTCCTTATAACTATAAACACAATAAAATGAATCATGTAAATATTAACTACCAATATGTAATAGGTACATAATCAGTACTTTCTAAGTACAAAAATTCATAACACTAGACACATATATGCATAATGGTAAACACAATAAAATGTTATATGTTAATTACCAACATGCAAACACAATACATAAATTTGGTTACTAACCTTGATAATTTGATTTAAAATTCAAATGACATTAACTATATAAAATTCAAAACATTCAACACTGATGTCTATTTGTCTCCAACATTAATCCACTTTCCATACATTGCCAAATCACATACATTCCATACATTAGTCTTTCAATAATCACAAACATTTTTAGAGTCAATTTTCCAACAATCACAAACATATGTTTCATTTTGGTTCTTTGTATTATTTCTTTTTTGCAGCTTTTGTAACTTCTGCCAAATTGTTGTTTAATGGCGACATTATTATGTTTGTTGCATATTTCGCCCTCAATGCTTTAATGGATTGTTCCTACAAATAAAAGAATGGAAAAATAATTAGTGATAAGAGCAAAATGTGTGATTTAAAATTTAAAAAAAAATTTATAAATTTGTACAGTTACACTTACACTTTCTAGACATGCTGTGAAGCCAGGTTCCCAATCATCTACTGTCCCCCTATATGTTTTCATTTGTCTCAACTCTCATACAATAGATGCCACAGTCAAATGCATTGTCTTCAGTTTTCCAGGATATCTTTGCGTATTTAGAAAGGGGACTTCTTTTCTGCTTGAGTTACTTTGTGAAAGTAGTCAACTGCACAAAAGAGTTATAGTAAGTTATAGATATTTTATTTCAAGGATTTAGATACATAAGATTAGTAGAAGTGTATCTTACTAGTTTCTTGTGAGACTCTTGATACTTGTTTGCATATGAAATCCCTTTCTTCAGTGCTTTGTTGTCTATGATTTAGCATTGAAGTTTGAAAGTTGAAGCACATTATGAAGAAATGCTCATGACGTAAAATGGTGAACAATATCTGTTTTGATATTAGGTATAAAATTCATATTAACAAAGTACAAAATCCATATACGTAAGGTACAAAATTTCATACCTCAAAAATCATAAACGTGTAACACAAGACACAAATTTGTAATATGTCTAGTTAACTATCATATTGTTTTAGGTATAGAATTTATACTTTGAAGGTGCAAAATTTCATATGACAAGACACATAAACATTTAACATTAGACACAAAAGCAATGTTGCACAGAATTCATAGTGCTAAGGCATATAGGTTTATAAACACAAAGACATGTGAATTTCCAACACAATACAAATTAACTAATAATCTTAATATTAGTAGTTATAAGAAAAAACTTACGAAGCTTATCATCATTTATGTCAAGTGCATAAATCATATCTAACTATGTGTCCAAGCTGTTAGAAGATCTTCTTTGTTATGAATGATCACCTAGAACTTTCATCCATTTAATAGTGGGTTTCAGTTCCATATGGAAAAAAGTAGTTGTTTGTTATATAATGCATTCTTGTAAAGATTAAAAAAAAAAGGTTAGATTAAGGGCGTGTTTGGTAACCCGTAAAATGATTTCTAGAAAATAGTTTTCAAGTTTTCGGTGTTTGGCAACGTTCGAAAAATGCGATCAACGGAAAATATTTTTCGTTGACCAAGGAAAATCAGTAAGTCATTTTTTCGGAATCGCCAAAATGGCCGTTTCGCATGTTCTCTTGGTCAAAACCAAGCCATATCACTCATGGCCGGAAATGGACCAAGGAAATCGTCGAAAACCGGCGAAATTAAAATTTGTCAATTCTATGTTTTTTTTTAATTCTATTGTTTTAATAAATAACATTATTTTAATATTATTATAATTTTTTTATATTTTAAATAAAATAATTACAATGTTTAATTATACAATTCTACCCATTTTCTAGAAAATGAACCAAACACAGAAAGAGTTTTTCAGAATACATCCAAATACTGGAAATAAAACTATTTTCCGGAAAATGACTCATTTTCCAAAAGTCATTTTCCTACTTTCCAAACGGACCCTAACATGATTTCTTACATAAGCAGCATCTGAGATGAAAACTCTCTTTGGTTGATCAATTGATCTCTTAAGATCAATCATGTTCATTCCGTAGCACCAAATTTGTAATATGTTGGTAACCAACTGCCCATTAGTCAATGTGGCAAAATCTTCTCTTGTTGCAAAGAGATTATTTGATGCAAACAACATTTCACTACAAAAGAAAGAACAAAATAATTTTATTTGTATAATTAAGCAAGCACGTGAATTTAAAAGATTTAGAGGAATTACATACAACGTAGTGTATTCCTTAGTTGGTTCCATGAATGTGTAATTAGAGACTATTTTTTCTCTTGCAGAAACACTGTGGAGCTTTGAGTGGTGGTCAGTCCAGTATGCGGATCTCAGATTTAGTGAGAGTTGTTTGAATTTTCTGTGTGGTTTCCTTTTCATAGTGACATCTTCAACCTCAGCTTCTGACTCTTCAAGAATACTAATTTTTGAACATTTAAAGCACAAAATATTATAAGACAGGATACAAAAACTCAAAACACAAGACACATACACATACTATGTATGAGGTGCATAAAAAATCATAATTTTACGTTTGTACCTGTCAAATTCACTTTGCTCCTCAATTGGAGCTGACACTTCTATTGTTGGGGGGGGGGGGGTCTACAATTGGTGATACTGTTTGTTGTGCTAGTGTAACTGTTGGTACTAGTGTTGGTGCTTGTGTTGATGTTGTTAATGTTGATGGGGCTCTTGTGTGGCAAGTGTTTCATGGGTCCTAGCATATTGAACAATTTCATCAATCATATTTTCAATCTGTGTTGGTGTTGGTGTTAGTGTCAACAATTCAAATGAAGGCATGTTAGGACTAATGACCTTGTCTTCAAGAAAGCTGCTTCAAGTGTAGCTACAGCTTCTAGGAAGCTAGGCTGGTTGAAAACATCATCATCTTGCAACAAGGTCTAAAGTGGGTTTGGATTAGGGCTGAGTGTGACATTTATAGTACTAGAGAAGTTAACAAATGTCTTCTTTATAAGCTCAGCAACAGAGTTCTAGGTTCCAATCTCTACCATTACTTCTCCAAAGTTAACAATGTTTGAGGCCATCTTGTTCAAAGTCTCAGGCACCTTCAACACACTCTTTCTGGAAATGATCCCTGCATGTTTAGCTTTTCTAATTTTGGGATCATTTCAATCACCTTCCCCTTTCCAAATCCTCCCAACTTCTGTTTTGTAACTATCATTTTTTTTCCATTTCTTGATTGGGTTGTCCAAGCAGTAATGGTAGGATACATTCTTGTTCCAATTTGTCCATTCACTTGTATTCTGTCCAAGTGTGCAAGCTTTAAAAAAAACACACACACACAGATATGTTAACATCATTCTTTACATCCAAGGTACAAAATTCATACGAAGAAGACACATAATTTCATAACACAATGTATAGAAATTCTTAACATAAGACACATAAGTATCATGTATGGTTTCTCTAGTATCTATATGTGTTAAGTATAGAAAGTATATCCTTAAAGTACAGAATTCACACAAATAAGACACATTATTTAATAGTACAATGTATAGAAATTGTTAACATAACACATAAGCATCAGTTTCTCAACTACATATATGTATTTGATACAAAAAGTATATACCATTAAGGTACATAATTCACACAAACAAGACACATAATAAGTTAATAACATAATGTACAGAAATTGTTAACATAAGACACATAAATTTTTAACATAACTATCTATATGTGTTAGGTACAGGAATTATATAAATAAGACACATACTTTTAACAGTACACATGATGTACAGAATTTAAACAAACATTTATTGTGAAGAGATGTGTACCATTAAGAAAGTGGCAAGTCTAGTATAAGCTGTATCTAGTTTCTTCTTCCATGATTCTACATTGTCAAGTACGCTTTGGAAGGTGTAACTACACCAAGCTAAATCCTTGATTTTGTCAACATTATAAATGAATATAGAATCCTGTAGTTAGTTTTTGTGTTTTTGTATCCTTTAAACAGAGTGGAAATAGTGAATATCACAAAATCCCACTTTGAACATCTCCCAATGATCTCTCCTTTTAATAATTTTGTTCAACATTTCACTTGTTGATGGTGACCCTTGTTCCAGCCCCAACAGTGTCTCCATGTAGCAAGCAAATCTTTATACTTATATGTTTCATTTGAACTATTTCCCTCTATAACATGGATTTGTCCTCTAGGGAGACCGAATGCAGTTTCAACATCATCTTCCTCTAAAAACAACTCTTTGTCTTCTACCAGTAAAGAATACCTACAAATGTCAAACCTTTCAACAAGGTATCGAAGTCTGTGAATGAATGTAGTGTAGAAGCAGGGGCGGAGCCACCTTAGAGCTACGGGGGGCCTTGCCCCCCCCCCCCTCCAAAAAAATTCTTTTACTTATTGTAATATAATTTTTTTGTGCCCCCCTTCATCAAAATCAAACAGCACCGAATCACAGCTCGAAGAAGTTTGAGAAACAAAAGCAATAGTTGGTTTAATTTTTGACTTTTAATCCCTTTTGTTTTCGGCAGCAAAGGGAGACAAGGAAACCATTTTCAGGGCTATTTATCATTTTTTTAGGTGAGAGAAAAAAGAAAAGGAAACTTTATTTATTTATTTATTTATTTATTTATTCATTAGTTACCTAGTTTCCTTTGACATTGCTTTTGGTTTTGGCAGAATAAAAAAGCAACCAAATAAACCCATTTCATAGCCTTGGTGTTTCCTTCATTTGCTGTAGTGTGAGAGTCAATTAGGTAGAGAAAACAAGGAAACCAATTTTGCTTTCCTTCATTTTAGTTTGGCAAGAACAAAAGAGAAAGACCATTTCTTCTTTGACTTGCATGCTTCCTTATAAACTCTTGGGTTTAAGATTTTCTAGTCTCCGTATCATTTGAAGACAATTAAAGTATACATATCAAAGAGATGAAGCATTTTGTTATTTGTTTGGATTTCAGAATACATCTCTAATTAAATCAAGTAAGATTGTCGATTCGACTTTGATCGTTATGGACTAGTACCAATTTATTTTGTTTTAATTAAAAATCCATGATCATGAATATTCTTTAGTTGATTAATTTGATTTATATGTGATCAAATGTTAATTGTACTCCCGCATTCAAGTTATTGTGCATTTCTTAATGACTGTTTGTTAGTATACATTGAAAAACAATTTAGTATAGATATTTTTTGTGACATGCAAGAGAGACATTCTAAATTTTAGTAGATTTGTAATATAATGATAGTATTTTGAAATATGTTAATAAATATTAATGTACTTTATTAGTCTCTTGAATTGTGGTTGGCCCCCACACCAACAAATCCTGACTCTGCCCCTGCACCTACTGTCTTAGCCAAAAGGAGGTCCATAGCTGGAGCTACCCTGCTCGTCGCTGGAAAATAGAGGAGGGAGACCAGAGTTCGCTGCTTCGCTGGGGGAGACGATGATACCGCCGGTTCTGCTTCCTATCGGGGGTGTCGAGGGAGAATATCAAAGAGAATCGAGAGGCAGAGAGATGAGAGAGAGACAAAGGATAAGCTTTTGATTTGGGGCTGCTAGGCAATGAACAATCATCTTGAAAATAATGTACATATTCATATATACCTAGGTTAAAATTTATTTTTGACTTAAAATAATTGGGCTTATCTAATTGGGCTCAAGAAGAACTATTTAGGCTTAGGAGATTAAATCATTTGGGCTTAGGTTTAGTTTGAGTTCAAACTTAGGCTCAAAACAATGATATAAGGGTCGTAGGGGTTAAAATTTTGATTAATAAATTTATCCCGTAAATAGGTCTTTTAAAATCATAAATAAATATATAAATATCTCATACAAAATCATTTAAAACAAAGAGTTTAAAATATTTGCTTATACTCTTGTTTGACGACAATTTCTTGTACTGTTCGTGCGTCTTGCATGCATTGTGCGTGCATCGGGCGTGCACTGTGCGTGCATCGTGCGTGCACTGTGCGTGCATCGTGCGTGCACTTTACGGACTATAGACTACATTGACAGTTAGAAAACAATTGAGGGACCAAAATGGTGATTAACTCTAAAGATTTTGACATTGACTTCATCAATACATGATCTTTTTATTTTTATTTTTTGTAACTAACAAAAAAAAAGTTATGTAAAAAGAATCTCTCATCTGCCTAATTGCCCTGTCAAAGGTTAGGTAAAAAGAATATCCGATACAGCACTAGACCACAGTTCAAGAGGTTTCAGAAACAAAAGCAATAGTTGGTTTAATTTTTGGCTTTTAATCCCTTTTGTTTTCGGCAGAAAGGGGAGACAAGGAAACCATTTTCATGGCTATTTATTATTTTTTTTAGGTGAGAGAAAAAAGAAAATGAAACTTTAGGTAAGAAATAATTCTCGAAAACCCCAAGAAAATGGACGAAATAAAAAATCCACAATAAATAAATAAATAAATAATTTCAGGAATTTAAACCTACACAAAGGTTAGATAAACCTGGAATAACACAGGACGGAGATGAACAGACTTTGGAGTAGTTGTAAGCACGAGTCAAGTTGCCTCTGTCCTTAAAACCTTATTTACCGCCTCCCGGGGTGCTGGAGCATTGCGGTCTAGGTTTCCCAGGATAAAACGTACTACGATTCCTGCGTTTGAGCACACAAATTTGGGACCCGGCGAACGAGAACGTGGGATGAACACAGGTGGCTTGAAAGGAAGGAGAGCAGAGTTTCGAGGTGGAAAATTCACTTTTGCAGAGTGATTTTAACGTGAGTATCAAAACTCATAAAATGCTCATACTCTCCTGGTAATTTATAGTAGAGGAAGGGATAAATAACATTGAATAATGGCATTCATTCTTCATATGTAACCTCCACCCACTAAGCACATATTTACTTCCCACTAGCAATCTATTAATAAGAAATAATGGTAGAACGGTCACAGTGGAAGTGATACGGAGTTACCCTGGAAGCCACGACAGTGGAAGTGATACGGAGTTACCCTGGAAGCCACGAGACATCGCTCGTGAGAGAGGTTCGCTAGACATCAGCCTACGAGAGGTCTCTACTGTGGTAGTGAGACGGACATTGCTGATGTCTCGCACTACCTAGCCTACATTGCTGATGTCTCGCACTACCTAGCCTTGCCACAGCGCACTATTGCGGGACTGAGACGGAAAAATGTAACACGAGTCAAGCCTTTTCTAGCTCATTCTGGGATTTGATTTGCACCCCCCTACGCGCGAGAGAAAGCATCTATGCTATACAAGTTAACAAGTCATAAAAGACCCTTGTATATATAGTGGGTGAAATCTTCTTCCCAAACCAATGTGGGACAAAAGACTTTACTTAAAGCTTTTTCCACACAAATTCCATCTCAAATGGGTCATTTTGAGAACCAATTTTCTCATTCACCCATTATCCATTTTGAGCATATAATATATCGATCTCTTCGTCTCACTACGAAGAATCTGAATCCACTTTGACCCGACCGAAATCGGATGTGGAACCTACATATATTTATACCACAAAATGGCCACTTAAAATGCCATTTATGCCTTTTTTTTTCAACACTTTATTTATTTATTTATTCATTCATTAGTTTCCTAGTTTCCTTTGCCATTGCTTTTGGTTTTGGCAGAATAAAAAAGCAACCAAAGAAACCCATTTCATAGCCTTGGTTTTTCCTTCATTTGCTGTAGTGTGAGAGTCAATTAGGTAGAGAAAACAAGGTAACCAATTTTGCTTTCCTTCATTTTAGTTTGGCAAGAACAAAAGAGAAAGACCATTTCTTCTTTGACTTGCATGCTTCCTTATAAACTCTTGGGTTTAAGATTTTCTAGTCTCCATATCATTCGAAGACAATTAAAGTATATATATCAAAGAGGTGAAGCATTTTGTTATTCATTCGAATTTCAGAATACATCTCTAATTAAATCAAGTAAGGTTTGTCTTTATTTTGTTTTAATTAAAAATCGATAATCATGAATATTCTTTAGCTGATTAATTTGATTTACATGTGATCAAATGTTAATTGTACTCTCGCATTCAAGTTATTGCGCATCTCTTAATGATTGTTTGTTAGTATACATTGAAAAACAATTTAGTATAGATATTTTTTGTGACATGCAAGAGAGACATTATAATTTATAAATTTTAGTAGATTTGTAATATAACGATAGTAATTTGAAATATGTTAATAAATATTAATATATTTTATTATTCTCTTGAATTGTGGTTGGCCCACCGCACCAACAAATCCTGGCTCCGCCCCTGTGTAGTAGAAGACGACTTTGCTTTTATATTTAATAAAAAAAATTGTAACGGAATTAGGCGACGGAACAATACCCGTCCCGTCAAATTTCACTTGACTATCACATCAAAATGACGTCATATAGGACCAGAGTCCACGATATAAACATTGGCAGCCAAAACACTGGAATTTAAACTCCACTTTATTCCCGTATTATTCTTTTCCCATGGAATTGTAATTCTTTTCCCACCTAATTTCTTCTCTCCAACCAAACCCCGTGTAACAGGAGTATTACCTCATTTGGTTTTGTTCTTAGAGTGTTTGTTTTGGATCTAGTGCTCTTCCGTGATATTTGTGAACTTTTATTCATTTTATTTGTAGAGTTCACTACTGAAAGATAAATTATTTTCAATATTTTGAAAAAAAAACACACCATAAATTAGGAGTATTACGTCGGTGTGATACGTATAACCAATGTCGGTGATTTTGTGAGATTCCTGGCCGTAGATTAACTGGTTATAGTCCCAATCAAGATATGGGCCTGGGCCCGTTGAAGAACAAAACTGGGCAACCGACAATCTCCAAAAATAGGAAAAGAAATAAATGAAAAAGAAAATCGAGTCTTTTACACGCACAGTACATATATCATATATGACACATTTCTCATAAGTCATAGCTCCGCGTTCTGGATCTGAGAGGAAGATCGCTCGATCATCTCACGCATCCATTTCCCGTCTCTCTTCCGCCATGGGAAGACCTCGTCGATCTCCGCTTCTATCTCCGGCATTGATCACAATTGCGCTCTTTCTCACCTTCCACCATGCCCGATCTTTCTACCTCCCCGGCGTCGCCCCCGAAGACTTCCATAAGGTCCACATTCCCCTCTATTATTTCCGTTCTTTTATATATGGATATGTCCATGTGTATGTGTATATTCAGGTTTTGATGCTTTTTCAATTTTCAGTGCTTTTGTAAGTGTGTGCTGATGTGTTGTTTGCTTTTTGTTCCGTTTGATTTGGTTTACCCGTCAGATCTGCTTGATCTCTCTTCTCCCATCCCTCTCTCTGTCTTTATATTTCAGTGTATGACTGGTGAATTTCAATCTCGTGATTCTTAGAGGGATTCGGTGTTTACGAATGGGTGTGAAAAATGTGTTGATGAAACGGATTGAAATGGCACTATGGATTATATAACTGCAGTGTTAGGAAATGAGAATTTGATATTTTTTTATTCGGTAGATGCAATGTATATTATGTATGAATGGAAGGAAATCAGAAGAACATCTTGTTTGAATAACTAATGTACGAAGCTGTGTAATTTAGATGGTGGCTTTTATGTATCAGTAGTCTATGTAAGTGGGGTGTGCAGATGATTAGTATTGCCAAAATTGAATTTATGTTGTTTGCCTCAATAATACTTGTGAGAAATGTAATCTGCTTTTATTTGCCACAAATCGAAAAAGATAAAAAAAAAAAAGAGGAAAATTGAAGAGAAAAAAATATCTAAAACTTTCTTTTCAAAATGAAAAATAGACTAGTTTCAACAATCATTGCACATTAAGAGTAGGATACCTGTTGGGAATTGGGATGAATATGAGAGACAGCTTAGCCTCTTAAGTAGGTTATCAACGTGGGTCTCATGGAAGTGGTGTGAATATAGGAAGGTGAAACTTTTTGGAGCATATGCTTGTCATTTCTAAATTCTGAAACTGTATACCATTAGCAAATAATCTAAAATTTGGATACATACTGAGGTTTTGCTTTCCAATTTATTTCTTCTGAACGCAAATGATAGAACTTGGCTTATCCACAAGCATAAAATCTAGTAAAAGGGGAACAATTTAGGCATCATATGGTCTAATATGTTGTGCTGGGTCAGTTAAGACTTAAGGATCTTCAACTTCATGTTGCAATGTGGGTATTTATAATAGTGGGCATATCAGTTGCATATAATTTCTCATTGCATGATTTTTGAATATTTAATCACATAAATTTAATATGCTTGCTTAGTATGGGAAGGATGTTCTTGGCATAATGGCCAAGAGCTCATCGTTGACCAGTAGGATATGGGCTCAATCCCTGCAAATCTCTAAAATGATTATGGTGGCGTGTGTTACTTTCCCATATCTTTCATGATCTAGTTGTCTTGTGCAATGGGTCTATCCTTCTGCTTAAACCAAGGCCTATACTTTGTTCTCATTTAACGTAGTGCTATTATGGACTATGGTTTAAATACTTCAAGTTTGTTTGAATAAGATTTAGTAATGTGGGTGTTATTTTTTAAATGACTATTGCAGGGAGATCTGTTGTCTGTCAAAGTAAATAAGCTGAGTTCTACGAAGACTCAACTTCCTTACTCATACTATACTGTGCCATTCTGCCGTCCAGAAAAAATTCTTGACAGTAGAGAAAACCTTGGGGAAGTACTCCGTGGAGACAGAATTGAGAACTCTGCTTTTGTGGTGAGTTCAATATGCACCGTGGTTTTTCGGTTTTGTTTTTGCAAATTACAATAGCTGACTCATTCTTGTCATGGTTATTTTGTAGTTTAAAATGAGGGAACCAGAGATGTGCCATATTGTTTGTCGGGTTGTTCTTGATGACAAAACTGCAAAAGAATTCAAATCTAAGATAGATGATGAGTACCGTGTGAACATGTATGCCACCTTGTCATAGTATACTACTGCTTTATCTTTGAATATGTGATCTGAGTTTATTTTATTTTTTGGTTACTTTTTTTTTAAAAAAGAAATTGTTGATTTATGTGGCAGGATCTTGGATAATCTTCCATTGGTTGTTCCAGTTCGAAGGTTGGACCAAGAAAGCCCTCCTGCATATCAGCAGGGATATTATATTGGTGTCAAAGGACAATATGCTGGGGTAAGTTCCTTAGTCTTTTCCTAAAAGGCTAGAACCCTAAAATGGAAATATTACCAAGAGGTTTTTATTTTTATTTTTATTTTTATTTACTAATACTGTGTAATCATGCTCAGAGCAAGGATGAAAAGTTTTTTATTCACAATCACTTGACTTTTACAGTCAAGTATCATAGAGATTTGCAGACTGACTCAGCCAGGATTGTGGGATTTGAGGTCATGCCATTCAGGTTTTGATTCTTCTATGAAACCTTAGTTTCTATAAGAAGTGTACTTGCCCAGAACACTTAAAAGATATATTAACCAAATATGTCAATTTATTTGTATATTATACATCTAGTGTCAAGCATGAATATGAAGGAGAATGGAGTGCAAATACTCGTTTGACAACCTGTGATCCACATGCGAAGCGGACAGTATCTAACTCAAATTCTCCGCAAGAGGTTGAGAATAAACAAGAAATCATATTCACATATGATGTTGAGTTCCAGGTAATGTAGCTTAACACCTAGTTTATGTAGATGAATGCTCATTTATTGGCTCTAACATTCTGTCTGATTTGGGTGGTTAATATTAATGCTAAATAGCTTTATTATGTCTCTGCAAATGCAGGAAAGTGAGGTGAAGTGGGCATCTAGATGGGATACCTATCTTTTGATGGCAGATGATCAAATCCATTGGTTTTCAGTAGTAAATTCTTTGATGATTGTTCTCTTCCTCTCGGGTATGGTGGCCATGATTATGCTGCGTACTTTGTATCGTGACATTTCCAGATATAATGAACTTGAGACCCAGGAGGAGGCTCAAGAAGAAACAGGATGGAAACTAGTGCATTCTGATGTTTTCAGGCCCCCCACTCACTCAAACTTGCTTTGCATCTATGTGGGAACTGGTGTACAGTTCTTCGGTGTGATGCTTGTAACAATGATATTTGCTGTCCTTGGCTTCCTTTCACCTTCAAATCGTGGTGGTCTAATGACAGCCATGCTCTTGCTTTGGGTTTTCATGGGACTGTTTGCCGGTTATTCCTCTGCCCGTCTTTACAAGATGTTTAAGGGTACAGAATGGAAGAAAATTGCTCTGAGGACAGCCCTCCTGTTTCCAGCTACCGTCTTTGCCATCTTTTTTGTTTTAAATGCACTCATCTGGGGCGAGAAGTCATCAGGGGCAGTTCCATTTGGGACAATGTTTGCACTTGTCTTCTTATGGTTTGGAATCTCAGTTCCCCTCGTTTTTGTGGGCAGTTATGTTGGTTTCAAGAAACCCGTCATCGAGGATCCTGTGAAGACTAATAAAATACCAAGGCAAATCCCCGAGCAGGCTTGGTACATGAACCCTATATTCTCGGTTCTAATTGGAGGCATACTCCCATTCGGAGCTGTTTTCATTGAGCTCTTCTTCATCCTCACCTCCATTTGGCTGAACCAGTTTTACTACCTCTTTGGGTTCCTCTTCATTGTCTTCGTCATTCTGATTGTCACGTGCGCAGAAATAACAATTGTGCTATGTTATTTCCAGTTATGCAGTGAAGATTACCTATGGTGGTGGCGATCTTACCTAACATCAGGCTCATCAGCACTCTACCTATTCCTCTACGCTACCTTCTATTTCTTCACTAAGCTGGAGATTACAAAGCCTGTTTCTGGAATATTGTATTTCGGTTACATGCTCATTGCTTCTTACGCATTTTTTGTGCTCACTGGCACTATCGGCTTCTACGCTTGCTTCTGGTTCACAAGGCTCATATACTCTTCCGTCAAGATCGACTGATTGGCTACAAGCTGCCAGTAGGCCTCCTGATCATATGGCACTTAGGTATCTTCTTTACATATGCAGTTCTTGAACATGAATATTGTTTCATTTTTGTAGTTTTACCCAGAAATAGTTCGACCAAGAACTTGAAAAATGTTCTTTATAAAGGCTTAAGTCTATATATTGTAACACATCCAGTTTGAACTTCATTCTATACAGACCATTCATGAAAATTCAACAAGTGATTCTAATGAATCTCTTGCCTGCCCGGATACTTATCTGTTTCTACAGAGTTAGATCATTCATGGATAATCTCCATCCTTTTATATCATTCAAGTCTCTTGCCAAATGCGTAATTTATATTCTTATGTAAACTCTTTTAATTAACTAGTTATACAAAGTAGAGTTATAAGAGTAGGACTAATGTGGTGTTTGGTTAGAGGACTTTTGTACCATACTATAGAATTTATACCAATTACCCTGTTTGTTGGCATGCTTTTGCTATCTTATTATTGGATTCAACTTTTAGTAATCGTAAAACCCATTTCTCTTCCCCTAGCAAATTATTGGTTCACACATTATTGGTTCACATAGTGTCGGTTATAATAAAAAGTACATTTTTAATATACTAATACATTATTTGTGTTTTGAATGTATATTATACAAAATAATGTATTTTCAGTATTCAAATAATATACTTTCAATAAATACAATAGACATTTTTAATATACTAAAAATATATTATTTGTGTAGTAGATGTATATTATTTGATAGTATGGTCCACACTCCACACAATAATGATTGCCTTCTCCTTCCCTACTTTTATATATTTATTAATTTTAATTAATTATTTATTTTGATTTTAATTCTTATTACTACTAAACAATTAAATTTTTTCTATTTAAACCTATTACTATTACTAATTATTTGATTCTAAATTTCTAATCACTATTTTCATTTTAATGTATGAACCAAATGCCCCTTTAAATATGAGATTAAAAGTAGAATTTATTCTTACACCTTTATTCACAATTATAGATTATTTTTTCTTAAAATAAAATAATTGAAATTTGTAATTTTGTAAATCGCTATTTGCGGAAAAAGACTTTCCTATAAGTTTGTCTTTACTTTTTAATGGCATGCTATATGATTCATTGAATGAGTATTGTGTAAGTGTTAACGTATCAATGGACAATGTATCCTAAAGTTATCAAATATTTACAATTGGCCATACTTTCTGGTTTGGTGTTTAACATTTCAGAATAGCCAAATAAGGGTATGCTAGTCTCACGAAAAACTTGAACATTCGTTTGATAATTGGTAACCCAGACAACTTAAGATTTTGTCAAAATTTTGAATTTTTTCCAACTAAAAGGATGATGTGGTGCTTCAGAGCTTTACTGTTTGAGTAGTATGGGAGCAGCAATGGTGTTGCTTTGCTTTTGCTTTGCTGTTGGCCTGTTGTGGCTAAGGGGATCCCTAGAGCAACCACACCAGCTTCAAATTTTTTCAGGGTTGTTTATGTGCCAACTAGGAGAGAGATGAGACAAAGTGAACGAAAAAAAAGGGAAAAAAGAATCTGATCATTATGACTTTTGACAGGATTTTTTTTATAAAAACATAGCAGAAGACGTGCTAGCGAGTGCGTGGATGCGCTGAATGTGCGCCCAACTCGCACAAAGTGAGTATGTCATTTCTCTCATTTGGGACCCACAAAAAACTTAACCATGCAGGAGTAAAAATCAGCTTAAAAACCATTGCCCGACCATATTTAAATTTTTAATTTGACAAAAACCATAAAAAAACCAGTGCTTGTTATACCGCCCACTGCTCCCAATTCGTACTGCTATAATGTACTGAAAATATTGAGTATATTCTGATCACATTAGGAATTAGTTTAATTCTAATTTATTTGAGAATTGACTTCATAATATAAAATTTATTCTGATTAATTTGTTAGTTTTGGAAATTACCATTTGAATTTTAAATTCAATTTTAAAAGACAAGAATGCTAATGAATTCCATTCTCTTATAAACATTTTACGTTGAGCAAAATGTTAAAGAATTCTTGACACTTTTAAAATTCTTCCAACATATTCTAAAAATTTCAAAATGTTCATCTTTATTCAAGTTTGTCATATACGTTGTAATTTATTGTATCATGAGATATTGACGTTTCAACAATTTTAACGTCTCCAAAAGAAAACAAATCGGTTTAAAGACAATGTGCGTTACACAGGCATGTAATATTTTAAACTATACCATGACCGGATTTGAAGAATATTTTTTCATATTAAAAATTCCCTGAACTACATAGCATATGTGTACTGAAAACTGAACTTTCCATCAACTGATTGTATTTATCGATGTTTGCATATGCCACATGCCCCCCTTCCATTTGGTAAGACACCTCACTTGTTACTCGTCCTTTGGTCAAAGGTTAACTATTCGTCTATTCCCATAACCGCATTACACATGCACAATATGCATAGTTTTATTTTTTGGTGCGACACAGTATGCATAGTGATATTAATATCAAATGGCCCTGATTGTCCCACGCTCACATAATGAGAGCTTTGTTGATTGACACTGTGAGAGAGAGAGTTACAGATAAAGAGGTTACACTGAACTACCTCTACAATAGGCTACACACTAGGAGTCTGACTCTAACAATAATATACTAAGTCTAATATTATTTACAGGACTAACACACCCCCTCAAGCGCAAGGTGGTAGAGAAACAACATTGAGCTTGCCTCGTAGAGTCCCAAACCGGGCCGCAGGAAGCGGCTTGGTGAAGATGTCGGCCAGCTGATCCTTTGTTGAGATGAAGTTGACAAGGAAATCCCCAGATGCAACTTTGTCTCGAACGAAATGGTAGTCTATCTCAACATGTTTTGTTTTGGCGTGGAACACTGGGTTGGCACACATGTACGTTGCTCCGAGGTTGTCGCACCAGAGTGTCGCGGGGCGACCAGAGTGAAGTCCGAGTTCACGCAGCAGGGAGATGACCCATGTGACTTCAGCTGTAACATCGGCTAACCCTTTATACTCAGCCTCAGTGGACGACCGAGCAACTGTGCGCTGCTTCCGAGATACCCAGGAGATAAGATTGGCCCCAATAAAGACGGCGTAACCACTGGTGGATTTGCGATCAGCCGGACACCCGGCCCAGTCGGAGTCGGAATAAGCGTGTATGTCAGCTGAGGTCGACGAAGAAAGACGCAAGCCGTGATCCAACGTGCCCTTAACATACCGAAGAACCCGCTTCAATAAGCCCCAGTGCTCAACTGTTGGTGCGTGCATGAACTGACAAAGCCGATTGACTGCATATGAGAGATCGGGGCGGGTGATGGTGAGATACTGGAGTGCCCCTGCCAGCCGTCTGTACTGAGTCGGATTATCAAACGCATCAGTAGTCGGAGATACCGCATGAGAAACAGACGCTGGTGTCGCAAGGGGCTTACAATCAGACATGCCGGCCCGAGTCAATAAGTCCTTCATATACCGACGTTGAGACAGAATCAACCCGCCTGAAACGGGTAGAGTTTCAATCCCAAGAAAAAAACTTGGTGTGCCAAGGTCGCGGATTTTGAACGTGTTGGAGAGCCTCTGTAGCAGTTTATCAATTAATACCGGATTGTTCCCCATCATTATAATGTCGTCAACATAGACGAGTAAGAACACTCGGTCAGTACCCTCAGTGTAGTGGAAAAGTGAAACATCAGTCTTGGAAGCGGAGAAGCCTGTCGACAACAAAAAATCATGCAGCCGCTTAAACCATGCTCGGGGTGCCTGTTTGAGGCCATACAGTGAGCGCTGCAAATGGCAGACATGGTCAGGGTGAGCCGGATCCTCGTAACCTGGCGGCTGCCGCATGTAGACGGTTTCGGCTAGGTGTCCATTCAGGAATGCATTGTGGACATCTAGCTGACGTAGTGTCCAACCCTGTGAGACCGCAAAAGAAAATAGGAGTCGTACTGTTGTTGGTTTAACAACTGGACTAAATGTGTCGAAGAAGTCCTCACCGGCAACCTGGTTGAACCCCTTGGCCACTAACCGAGCCTTGTATCGCTCGATTGTGCCGTCGGCTTTCCGTTTAGTACGGAACACCCACTTGCACCCAATGATATTCATACCTGGTTTGGGAGGGACAAGAGACCAGGTACAGTTATGAATGAGGGCATTGAATTCTTGGTCCATGGCATCACGCCATTGTGGATGACCAATAGCTTGAGTGTAGCATGTGGGATCCGCGACATTAGCCGTGAGAGCCTGAAATTGCTCACTGGTGCCCTTTGTCATGTGACGTAGGCGCATGTTGTGCCCACGCTGTTGCGGTAGGGTTGTTTTGCGCCGCTTTGTCTCTCGGGTGGGCGGTGGTAAAGCCGGAGCAGGAGATGGCACACTAACAGGTGCTTGCACCGGACCAATTGGACTAGAGCCCCACGGTTTAGTTAAGGGTGCTTTGTCACCTGTTCCCTGAACAACAGAAGCATAGGGAAAAGTAGTCTCGTCAAAACGGACGTGCCGACAGATAAAGGTTTTCCCATTATCAAGATTTAAACATCGATACCCTCGGAAGAACGTAGGGTAACCTAAGAAGACACAGGGTGTTGACCGGAACTCCAGTTTATGGCGGTTATATGGTCGTAGGTGAGGAAAGCACAGACACCCGAAGACCCGGAGTGAAGTATATGTGGGTGGAGATTTGAACAGTCGGTAGTGTGGAGTATCAAACTGTAAGACTGATGACGGTAACCGATTGATTAAGTGGGTAGCAGTTTCAAAGGCAGAGTCCCAATGTTTTAGTGGGACAGACCCTTGGGCGAGTAAAGCTAAGCCGGTTTCGACAATGTGTCTATTACGGCGTTCTACTCGCCCGTTTTGTTCGTGCGTGTATGCACAGGATTGTCTATGAACAATACCAAGGGACTGAAACAGACTATGTAATCGACGATATT
>NC_044916.1:22383905-22426996 GCF_003576645.1 Ipomoea triloba | reverse complement strand
ACTGAATGGCCTTGATAGAACGTGAAAACAAACGTTCTACCATAGCCCTGAAACTGTCAAAAATTTTATAAATGTCGGTTTTTACACGTAAAGGATATAACCATGAATAACGCGTATGATCGTCTACGAAAAGCACAAAATACCGAAAACCACCGGCTGAAATAACCGGGGCCGGACCCCAAATATCAGAATAAATCAAATCTAAAGCATTTAAACTAGAATGTTTTATTCGTTCTAATGGAAATCTAGACGACTTTCCCATCTGACACGGGGTACAAAAACTTGGTGAACTCAATTTTTGTGGAGCAACCGGACATGACTGAAGGACACGCTGGAGGACACGAGCATGCGGGTGGCCTAGACGTTGATGCCAGATGACAGAAGGAGCCCGGGCGGTCAGGTAAGCCGAGTGAGCCCGGGGAACAGATATTGTGTACAAGCCACCCGAACTGGAACCTTTAAGCAGAACCGCCTTCGTGCGGCAATCCTTAACAACAAAAAAAGTTGGATGGAATTCAAAGAAAACGTTATTATCAGTAGTGAATTTACTAACAGACAATAACGAAGCAGATAATTGCGGTACATGCAGAATGTTTGATAATTGTAGAGATTTAGAAACGGAGGGAATCGAGTTAAAACCGATATGAGATATGCCCAAACCTGCTCCGTTACCAACTCGGAGTACATTTGTGCCGGAATAATTCTCCGAATGCGACATCATGGACTGATCTGGAGTAGCATGCGCTGAAGCTCCCGTGTCCGGGAACCACGTCGACGCATCCACGGGGAGTCCATCGTCGCCAACAGCAGCCATGTTAGCCTGCGCCGGTGGTTGATCAGAGTAACGCCGGTAACAGTAGACTGCTGTGTGGCCGTGAGAGCGGCAGATCTGGCACCTCGGCGACCCTGCACGTCCGCCACCACCACCGCGATTCTGCCCGCCGTGGCCACGGTGAGACCACTGGTTGCCACGACCTCCACCACCGCCGCGATGACTGCGGCCTCGTGAACCTCCATTGCCGTGCTGCCTGCGACCGCGGGTGGCTGCCATCGCCGTCGCCTGAGCAGGAGGAACCACGGCGTCGCCCAGCGCAAGCTCATCGGCGTAGATGAACTGCTGCGCCTGCAAGCAGTCCGACAGTTGCGGAATCGTCACCGGTTTGCCGGCAACGACGAGCGAAGCCGCCATCGACCTGAACTCAGGCCGGAGTCCTCTAAACACGTAGAGGTTCTGTTCATCGAGCGAAACCGGACGGCCGGCTAGGGATAAGTCCTCGATCAAGAGTTGCGCTCGACCAAGGTATTCGGCGGTGGTCATGTCACCTTGCCTCAGCGACTGAAACTGAGCAAGGAGATTGAGACATCGGGCGCGTGTGGAGGAGCCTAACGCCATCTTGACGGATCGCCATAGCTCCCTTGCGGTGGTGCGGCCAACCGCAAGGTACATTACCTCTTCGGAAAGGGAGGAGATCAACATGGACATGATGGATTGGTCCTGTTGCGACCAAACAGCGTACGCCGGATTGGCGACGGCAGAGGAGGCCTCATCGGCGGTCGCCGGCTCTTGCGCCGTGCCGCTGGTAGCGACGAGCTCCTGCGGCGGAGGCAGGTTGGTTCCATCCACATAACTGAGAAGGTTTTGGCCTTTGAGGAACGGGATAATTTGGGTTCGCCAAAACAAAAAGTTACGTGCGGTGAGTTTTATGGAAACGTAGTGATGGGCGGAGACGAGGGAATTGTGGGAGGCTGCCGGCGCCGGTGAAGCGGCGGCGCTGACAGTGCGTTCGGAATCGTTGTTGGCCATCGGAAAAAGAGGGAGAGGAAGCGGGAGATACCTAACGCTAATCTGATACCAAATGAGAGCTTTGTTGATTGACACTGTGAGAGAGAGAGTTACAGATAAAGAGGTTACACTGAACTACCTCTACAATAGGCTACACACTAGGAGTCTGACTCTAACAATAATATACTAAGTCTAATATTATTTACAGGACTAACACACATAAATGATAAATTTTTTGTGGACTATCCACTTTGCATGGTGAATTCTAGTACAAAATAATATTATTTTATATTAAGTTTCAATTATTACATGATGTTTAATAACATTACAATGTACTATATTTATAATATTTGTTCTATATATTTATAAGTTTAAACCTTTATATACATAAATACCAAACTAAATGTACATCATATATATTACTATTTACTTTGTAGTAGGTTTATAATGTTCTTTTTATGTTACATGCACTCTATAGACAATAGTCGGTTCACTAATTCCTCATAATGTCATAAACACATGCACACAGCAGAATTCACAACCAACCAAGCAAGGAATTAATGAAGTGCCATCCTAACTTCTCATGGGAAGGCAATAAACAACAAAGAGGTAACCACACCCCCCCCCCTTGGGATTTGAACATCAAGCCCCCTCACAAAAAAAGAAGTCAGACTTGGAGGACATGCTAGCGAAACTCATTCAAACTATTCATGAATGCATGAAGAAAGCTGATGACAAGTCTTATGAATTTGACGAACCAAAGTGTGTTATGTGTGCCTTTGGATCTTCAATCCTTGATCCTCTAAATTGATTCGCTTGGATCATTGAGTTCTTGATTTCAAAGTTGTTGGCCTCTATTCCAAGATAGGTAATACAACCTTCTTCTTCAAAAGTGCTAAGTGCGCGGTCATTGGTTGAATATTGGGCACTCCTTGAAATATTTCAGGTAGAAATCCCTTGTTGGAATTGATGTGGTATAAAATTCACAGGCCTATGCACTCAGTATTGATGCGTTTGATGGAGTAAATCTTGCATGCTAATGTCATGCATTGGTCCTTACTAGGCATAGAACTGTTGTGCTCCTCCTCGAAAAACATTATGAAACTGTTGGAATCCTTGGGGCCTACCTCCTTCTTGGTATGGTTGCAGAAGGTTGGGATCTTGCATTGGTGGAATCGAGTGGGCTTGAGAATTGTCTCCTTGTTGGCTTCCACTCATGACTTGGTTCAGCGTCTGGTGATACTTGAGTGACCCTCCCTCCACTGAACTCAAGGGTGGGATGGCTACAGTCTCCAGGTGTGACACCCCAAGATACTTTTTTACCAAACCTCCTATTTATGCAAGTTTCAAAGTAAAACTATGAATATATTTTACTTCTACGGTTATTTTACCAAATGAGCTTATAAATAAAATATTTTAAACCCTTTATTTTAAATGATTTAATACAAAAATTTATATAATTATTTATGGTTTTAAAAGCCCTATTTCATGGATAAATTTATTTATCAAAATATTGACCCAAAAGTCTATCTGAGATGAACATGTGAATATTATAGCCTTGTTTTTAACCTAAACTTGATTTTAAAATGAATCTATCATATTCCTATATTTATCATATTATGTTTTAATCCAAACTTAACCCAATCTTTGACCCGAAATTATTATCCAAAGTTTAGAGCCAAATTCCATTCTCGCCCTCCTACCTAGTCGTTCAAACCAGCCCAAATATTCTAGTGTTTTGCGCCCTTATAAATACCATAGTAACGCATCTTTGCCTCATCATCCTTTCCTTCTTCATTTTATCAAACAACTACAATGAAACTAAGCTAGCTCCAAGATTTCAACCTTCTGCAGTAAGCTTCCCTTCTCTCTTTTCTTCTTCATTCTTCTTCCATTTCCTTCTTCCCATTTCCTAATGCTATGCGTATGTTATGTGGGTGTATGTTGTGGTTGTATTTGCTTGAGAAAAGGAGATGGTGAAGGAGAAGTTTTAACTTGTGGATTAGAGGGAGAACTCTTGAGTTGAGGCTAGCTTTGAGGTATGAACCATGGACACCTAAAACATGGTATTTTGTACCTGTGAATTTGTGAAATTAGATTCTATACAGTGTGATATTTGTGTGTTAATATATGTGTGTATTTTGGTGCTTAAACCTTGTTCTAAGTTTATATATGTGTTGAGATGTATTTTGGGTATGTTTATGCCATGATTTGAAGTTGGAAGATTGGAGAAGAAGACTCTGGTTGGGTCGCCTTCCACTTGCAACTCTCGGGGTGACAAATTGATGGTTCACGCCTTGGCGTGGGTTCAATTCCCTTGGTTGGCGCTCCTTTATATTTTAATATACTCTATGTTTATAATAAAATGCTTTAATATGCTTAAAGTGGGATTCAAACCCTTAATCTCATAGTTAGTAATTTAAGGTTCCTTCTAACTAAGCCACATCAACCTCCTTGAAATAAGGTTATATATATATATATATATATATATATATATATATATATATATATATATATATATATAGAGAGAGAGAGAGAGAGAGAGAGAGAGAATTATTATTATTTTGAGAATGGTTTATATCATGAAAACTTAGGTTTTTCCAAATTATTCATATCTTAGAAAGTACTATACTTGATGTTGGTTTTATCAACCTCGGATGGTCGAACGACAGGCCAACACCACCGGAAAATCGACTAACACTTGATAGGAAATTAGAGTAACTTTTCAGCCCTCTTTGTATTATAAATTGCCTTCGAGTACAGTGAATTGCTTATGCCTCTTTCAAGGCCTTGAACCCCTATTTATACAAGTTATGAGGGATTACTCGCTTAGGAAACTTCTAAATTACCTTAGGAACTCTTACCTTATTACATTTGGGTACTTTCCTAATCTATGCCGATTTTCCTTCCGTATCTCCCGCCTTCCGCCACCAAACTCCTTTAGGAAACCTCCTTAGCCGCCTTTCTTACACTGCCCTTCTTACACTGCCTTTCTTACCTCGGTCTCCCCAAGGTCAGGTTGGACCGATTCATCCTTTTCTCACTCCTTCAACCCATTCTTTCCTCCATGGTAATTAGTTGTTTCAATAGCACTGTTCAATCACTCTTAGTATAAGATCTTTAGCTGCCTTATCACCTCTTCCTCGAACCCTCGACCGACCGACTCATCCTCGTCCGACCTATGTCCCATCATCATGCCTTCTTCTGAGTTTTCTTCCCCATTTCGTTAGTCATCCCTTTCGTCTACGCCGAGCCTCTAGTACCAGGCCTTAGTCTATCCTCCATCATCTAGTCCCTCATTTTCCCAAGCTACGCAAAGCACGACTTGGGGAAATGCCTCTGCCACGCCATCCTTATAGAAGATTTTTCACTCCCTAGTCTCTCACTTTCCCAAGTTATGCAAAGCATGAACCGGAAAAGTACTAGTAACTCGTCCTCTACCATCGACCCATCCTCGTCATATTTTACCACTTCCACCTTGCTTTTACTTAGGGAAAGTTATTTACTCCCCCATGGTTCCTCACTTTCCTGAGTTATGCAAAGCACGACTCGGAAAAGTACATGCACCTAGGTCTTTCTCCTTGCGCTGGTCATCACTCATGCCTCTCCGAGCTTCAGCCTTTGACCCTATCTTCTCCCGGTCCCATCATCAATCAAGTCCAATGTATTAATTCCTTTTGATCCTTATCTTTTGTCGAGCAGTGAGCCCCTGGCACTGTCACATCGCCTTAATTCCCTTCACTCGAGTGCAACTGCTAGTTGTGTTTTTCAAGGAAAACTCCCTCCTATAAATACCGCTGTTGCTTCCATTTTTTCTCATCCACCCACATTTCAAAACTTACCCTTTTGGAAGCCATGGGACCCAAGCGTAAGGCACCTACTCCGACCCACCGACGATCTTCTCGTTTCCTGTAGCAGGTTGCTTTCCCTTATCACGGTTACCCTCCCCAGCTTGGCTCGGGTTCCCGCACTACTAGGGCACACCTTGATGCCCTTGGCTCGGAACACTCTTTTGGATGATAGCCTCAATTTCTTTCTTCAAGAAGTCGCACTCCTCGGTCGAATGAGTGGTCGATTGATGCAATCGGCAATACTTACCAGTTCCCGAGATCCGTCCAGCGGTCTAGGGCGTACTAGTCGGTCGTACTTCAGATTGAGGTTGAGCTTGAACTTTTTGAACCGCGACTAGCTGCTGGCAAAATGGTGGGACACCCGATCATTCAGGGTTCCGACCAGTCTCTTGACGACCTAGCCGGCTCTTATCAAATCTTCCAGTCCACGATTCCTCCAAACGAGGATTTTTGGATCGCTACGACCCTACTTCTTGGATCCTCTTCTGCTTGATCGCATCCTCATCATTAACATGCCAATTGGCTCTCTGGATAGCTTGAGCGTACGAGCTCGGCCATTCAGTATGGAGGTTGGTATACAACTTCCCTAACTTTAGATTCGCCATGAACAAGATTAACATTGTTTTATCATCTAAATCGTCCACTGTGTGAACCTCTTTCTGCCATCTCGCCAGGAATGACCTAAGTGACTCGTTAGGGTCCTACTTAATCTCAAACAGGTACATAAAGTTCTGCTTAGGACGTAGGTAAGCGGCATAATTTGTCAAGAAGAGCTCGACCAACTACCCAAAATTGTTCACAGAATGCTCGGGCAACCTCATGCACCACCTTTGTGCTGAACCAGTTAAAGTCGTTAGGAAGGCTTTACACATCAAAAGATCTTCAGCTCCATGAATCTACATCCGAGCCTAGAAGCTAAGCAGGTGCTCCGAGGATCCCCGGTTCCATCGTACGTTAGATTCTTAGGTAACTTAAACTTTACTGGGGTCCGGAAAGCCATGATCTCTCGAGAGAATGGTCACGCTCACAGGAAAGACTGAGCATCACCGGTATTCCCATTCACTTGATTCTGTAAGTCCTGAACTTGCCAAGCCAACGCGACAACTTCCTCCAGCCTTCGACCCCGACCAGCTGGACGTTCGCTCCTGCCTATTTCTAGGCTCATTAAGGGTGACTTCCCACAGTACCTCCTGGGCGTTCAGATTTCCATCACCAGGCATATCCATTCTATCGAAAACAGATTGGCGCGGGCCTCTCGACCTCGCCTGAGTTGGAGATCGACGCGAAGCGACCGACCTTTCTTGCTCTGTCGGACAGACAGACCTTGCATGCTGAGCCACTAGGGGTCTACCTCTTTTACGAAGACGCACCTCCCATTCGTAGATATCTGCTAACCAGTTGAGCGCCCCAAGAATTCCCGGTTGCTTGGTTTGTGCAGGTGCCATTGGTGGAGGAGGCGGAGACACTTCTCCAACTTGGACCCCATTAGCAAGAGGATATTCCACTCGCACTTGCTCACTTTGAGCACGAGAGTTTTGATGATTAAGCTGCTCTCGCAAGTCGCCAGCACGGGGTTGGGATAGCTGTTCTCGTAGGTCCCTTCCCTGAGAAACAGTTTGCCCAGCAGTACCATTTACTTGCACTTGAATTTTCTTCCTTCCTTGTCCCTGACCTTGACGACTCCTAGTAGTCACCATTGCTACGTACTTTCAACCTTCTCAGTTAGCTAAAGACCAAACAACCTTTTGATCGATCTCCACGAACGATGCCAATGTTGGTTTTATCAAACTCGGATGGTCGAACGACAGGCCAACACCACCGAAAAATCGACTAACACTTGATCGAAAATTAGAGTAACTTTTCAGCCCTCTTTGTATTATAAATAGCCTTCGAGTACAGTGAATTGCTTATGCCTCTTTCAAGGCCTTGAACCCTTATTTTACAAGCTAGTAGGAGTAGGGATGTCAACGGGGCAGGGTGGGGGCGGGGGACATACCCCCCATCCCCATCCCCGACTTTCCTCCACATTCCCCATCCCCATCCCCATCTTCGTCGGGGAAGGGAAAAATTCCCCCATCCCCATCCCCACGGGGATTATTCGGGGACGGGGAATCCCCACCCGATTTATATTATATGTTGTAAAAAAAATTAAAAATTAAACATTAAAAATATTTAAATCAATAACACATATATATTCATCCCCAATTTAAAGTAGTATTCAAAATTTTACAATTAAACATGTTACCTACATTCAATGAGAAGAATGCTTCTAAAATTATATATATTATATACAAAGTAAATATGCATGTGTGTGTGTGTGTGTGTATATATATATATATATATATATCGGGGACGGGGCGGGGTGGGGAGAGTACTCCCCATCCCCGCCCCCATCCCCCGCGAGGAATTCAAAATTGCCCCCATCCCCATCCCCGATCCCTATTTTTGTCTCTATCCCCGTCCCCGTAGGGGCGGGGAATCGGGTTCCCCGTCGGGTACGGGTACAATTGACATCCCTAAGTAGGAGGGATTACTCTCTTAGGAAACTTCTAAATTACCTTAAGAACTCTTACCTTATTACATTTGGATACTTTCCTAATCTATGCCGATCTTCCTTCCGTATTTCTCGCCTTTGGCCGCCAAACTCCTTTAGGAAACCTTCTTAGCTGTCTTTCTTACATCGCCCTTCCTGCACTGCTTTTCTTACCTTGGTCTCCCCAAGGTCAGGCTAGACCGATTCATCCTTTTCTCACTCCTTCAACCCGTTCTTTACTCCACGGTAATTAGTTGTTTCAATAGCACTGTTCAATCATTCTCAGTCTAAGATCTGCAACTGCCTTATCACCTCTTCCTCGAACCCTCGACCGATCGACTCATTCTCGCTCGACCTATGTTGCATTGTAAACACAAAATTTGAATAATATGGTGGAATTTAAACTTTGGTTACAATAAGTATCAATATGCAGTGTGGGTACATGATCTCTGTGTAGTCCCCTGATTCTTCAATTGATGTCTTGAAATTCGAAGGTGAAGGGCGTTCAAGACATCAATTGAAGAATCAAGGAACTACACAGAGATCATGTACCCACACCATATTGATATACTACATGTAACCAAAGTTTGAATTTCAAAATATATATTCAAAATTTTGTGTTTATAGATTTTGGCACGCCTAGTGGACAACTCTGCCTCTCATGTCTTCAAAGGCACATACACTTCAACCGATATGGGGACAAACCTTATATGAAATTTGAAATGGAAGAAGCTAAATGATACTACTTGGCACGAGTTAAAATGGACACATATCCATACTCCTTGGAACGAGTAGAAACTACCTCATATCTATACTCCTTGGCATGAGTTGAAACGACCTCATATCCATACTCGGCACGAGTTTAAACGGCCTTATCTTTAACTGTAGTGTCGAAACTTCCTTGCACTACATACTCTTGAGTCGTATACTCTCTAAAGTGGTGTGCAAGCAAGTCTCGAGGGGGCATTTGTTGACATTGAAAATTTGATAAATATGGTTAGTTTTTATTAGTATATTTTAATATATTTTGGATAATATTGATGTTATCTAATTTGTTAATTAGATAATGTCAAAAGAGTTTGAACTTATCACAACTCTTCTATCCTACAACTATAAATAGGACCTCTCATTTTCATGTAATCATCCTAAGAAAATTGTAGAAATAGCTTTGAAGCTTATTTAGAGATCACGATCATGAAAATAAAAGCCCCATGATCTTGAAAGTAAAAGCTCTCCCATGAACATCATGCCTATCATGTTGATCCAAACCTCCAGTTGAAGATCAAGCCATTTGAACACGGAGGCCCTTCAAAAGAACAAACATATAAGTTCTTCTTTGAAGATCAAGCCACTTGAAATCCGGAGGCCCTTCGATGGAGTGTTCAAGACATCAATTGAAGAATTAGGGGACTACACCGAGATCCTGTACCCACACCATATTGATATACTACTTGTAACCAAAGTTTGAATTTCAAAATATATATTCAAAATTTTGTGTTTACAGATTTTATCATGCCTTCTTCCAAGCCTTCTTCCCCACTTCGTGAGTCGTCCCTTTCGTCTACCCCGAGCCTCTAGTACCGAGCCTTAGTCTATCCCCCATCACTTGATTTTGGGAAAATGTATATAATTATACATAAATGTATATATTTTCCTATATTGATATTTGGGGCTTATAATATTATTTTTCTAAAACTACTTGGTTAGTATCATTTTATATATTATGGAAGCTATTCATATATTTTTAGAAATGTTTAGCTTAAGGTCTTTTGAGCAATAAAATAGTATAACCCATGGACACTTAAAACCTATTATTTTTTTTATGAATGTGTTGTGAAATGTGAATATGTGTGGGGGTGCTCTGGTGATGAGCTTAGCTTATGATATATGATGTATTTCATGATGTGATTGATTTGTTGATGTGTTGAGATCATGCCAAGGTCTGGAAATGGAGGTTCTAAGGTTGTAGGTGGAGGAAAATGGCGAGAGTGGGACTCTATTCCCCTCTCTACTAAACCCGCAGGCCACAAGGGCCTGCGGGCATAGTCCGTAAGAGAGAGCAGCGCGGGTGAGGCTCTGTGAGGTGCGCAGGTCGCGGGTGGCAGGGTTGGGAGCCCTGCCACTCCGAGACCCCGGCCCCACGAGGTTTTGGTGGTGGTCTTCGACGCCCTATTGCCAATCTTGCGGGGGATGAGGGGCCTATTGATTTTGGGGCGTACCCCATTGCCTATTGGGTCAAGCCACCTCGCGTTTGTGAGTTCGGTTGAACCATGGAGGTCTGGGTGCTTGATCTATTAGTTGCCTTGATGAGATAAATTGTTGATTAAATATGATATTGCTATTCGATATGTTATTATATGATCAAGCATGATATTTTCTTGTGGAATGATACTATGAGATTAAGTATGATATTTCCATGTGATATTATTCTATGATTAAGCTATGTGTTCAAGTATGATATTTCCATGAGAAATGATATCATATGTAAGTTATGAACTAAGCTTGACATTCTTATTTAAAATAAAGCTATGAAATGAATAATATGATTGAGCATGATATTCCTACTTGGAATGTAATTATGAAGTGAATTAAGTGAATAAAGTATGATGTTCCTAGTTGACGGGAAATTATGAGACAACCTATGAGCTTAAGCATGAAATCCCTATTTATTGAAGGAATGAGATTATGAAATGATTTATGATGCTCTTATTTGCAAATAGGACCATGAGTTGAAGTATGGGAACTTTAAGAAAGAAAGTGAATGTTATGCATTATATCTTTGACATCAAAATGTCATATTAGAAGTATGATAAGTAGAATCATCTATGTGATTATTGCTTGTGCATTTATTTGCAACCTCATACCTATGTCCATATTTACCAAACCCGCATATGTTGCATAAAAGACTATGTTCTTATCATGAAAACTTATGAGAATGTATACATGTGTATTATCAATATATTTCCGCATTAAAACCCTTTTTAAATCTATATCTATATACTAGTTTGATTTTATGTGTATATAAAACCATATAAGTGTCTTATTCTCTTTTTTTTTTTTTATCTATTATGAAGAAATGTTTTAAAGATTATATTACCAATCTTTTTATGAAATGGGATCTAAGAAAATCTATATTTTTGGAGGACTCGACTGGAGTGCAGTCCTTTCGGTAGAAATGATGAAATAACATGATGTTATCATATGATGAAATGATACAATGAAATGATGAGATGAAATTCGGTAGAAAAATCCTGGATTATGTAGAAAAGTGAGTAGAAAAATCCTCGGTTACTTTAGGGTTTGAGCTATTACTCGTTGGGCTTGGAATCCCAGGTAGGGGGTGTGCACACTTAAGGTAGCGATACTAATTCCACATGTGAATTATGAGTTATGTTGAATTATATGGGAGTAGATCTTCGGGACTCGGTCCTTGTTGAGGTCTTACACACATGGTGATGACCTCACCTCCCTTCATGTATGAGAATGATGAAAGTATATGATAAAAGGTTTCCTCTAGTATTATTATAAAGAAATGACTATTTTCTTATGATAAGATTATTGATCCCAAGTAAAGTATTGATAAAGTATACGTATATTTTTTGCTATGAGCCACCTCTCACTCTTGATGATGAGTATGATACTTATGCATTATGATATGAGTAAACCATATCCTTACCTTGTTGTTGGTCCCGATAAGTGTAAGTGTGAATCTAGAGGAGAGGGGGGGGAGGGTGAATAGACTCACAAGCATTCTTGAAAAATCCTTCACAAGTAAGAATGCTCTTTCGAGATAAATACTTGATCAAGAGTTTTAGGCAGCGGAAATACAGTTGTACACGTTTTAAGATTTACTTTGCACGAATTTGAGTTATGAAAATGTTAGGTTGGGTTTGATGTATGCAATGCAGCAAGTAAAGAGATTGTAAATAAACGAGTTAAGGGAGAGAGAGATTTTATAGTGGTTCAGCTGTTAACGAAGCCTACTCCATTCTTATTCACAACCCGTGAAGGTTTGCACTATTTTCTCCTTTGATAGTACAATTCGTTCCCAAAGTGCTCCTTTGATCACCCACAACCCGTGAAGGTTTGCACTATTTTCTCCTTTGATAGTACAATTCGTTCCCAAAGTGCTCCTTTGATCACTAAGCTAGGCAGTCACGTTGTTGAAGGTTTTTCAACTCATCCTTGAGTTTACTCCTCCTCTTTCTACTTATCTCCAAGTAGAAGTTGGTTGAAAATGGTTAAACTTTTCTCCAACTTGAAATCTTGGTTTGATGATCTTGATCAACACTTGAAGCTTGCCAAAGTCTTTTTAAACACTAGATCATAATTATGCTTATGAATGCTTACACACTTTTAGCTTTGAGAGTATTTTCAAAATTTCACAATCACCACCCACTCCAAATGAATGAGAGCATCGGTATTTATAGGTGAGAATTTTGAGTCCGTTGGATGGAAGTCAAAATTTCAAAACCTATTGTCCAGTGTGGATGTCAGTACCTTTATAGCCGTTTGTCTACTTTTGTGTTCAAACATTTGTTTTTTTGTCTCACACCAAAGGACATGACATTTAATGCTCATTGGGATTGCTTTCTAGGACTTGTTTTGCCAATGATTATCAACATTATCAAGGTTATGGACAATACATACTACCAGAGAATGTCTTTGAACTTGTCCTCATGAGTGAATAACGACTCATGCCTTAAATTCTCACAAGAATGATTGACTTTATCATTCTCCCATAATATTCTCGAATGATTCTTCTTAATCATTCGACCTTCAAGAAACTGGCCCTTCTAGTATTCGGCCTTCATGTCTTCTTGGTCTCCATCAGCAAGTCTTCGGCCTTCATTCTGCTAAGTCTTCGTCCAGGAGTATGACTCGTGCTTGGTCATGGTCCATACACCACGAGTCCTACTATGTACTCGGCCTTCTGATAATAAAGACAATGAAAATTTTGGGGGTCTCCTCGGGTGCTCTGGTATCATCAAAATCAATGACTCGGGGTTGCTAACACTTGCTAGAATAAATAAATTCTTCATAATGCTATAGTTATTCATGATACTTAAACTCTATTTACTCAAGCATTGAATCCTTTTCTAAATACACCCATAATCATGTGAGTATGATCTATGTGACTTAGTTTGAAACCGAATATGTTATGTATGAAATCTCTTTAATGAATATGTCAGTTGATATTGTATTCTCATGAACCTATATGATGTCTAGTATTGTACATCCATGATTCTATATGATGCCTAGTATTGTATATCCATGATTCTATATGATATCTAGTACGGTATATCGCATGAAATTATATGTTGCAAGTTGATGTATAACGTGAAAATGTGTGTCAAACCTCAAATTTGTCAATCTATAAATGTATAAACTATTTTACAAGATGGAGTGTTTTAAACTTAGCAATTATGCTAATAAGGTGTTTTATACTTTTACTTAACCCATTTCAGGATCCGGATGACTTGAGCCTAGTGCGCTAGAGGAGTTAGATTAAGTGATCTTATTTTGAATCTAGCTCCTAGGTAGTTTGACTAGCATTGGTTATGTTTTGTAGAGCATGTAATGACTCTAATGTTTAGCTTTCCTTTTAGACTTTCCTTATGAGTTTTGTATGGTGCTTAGCTTAGACACCGGGTCTGTGACCCTTATGACTATAATTATAGGATTATGAATGTTTAATTTGATGACTTAGCCTGGTAGCTATCCCAGTATGGATAGCTACGACGGTAGCATCCCCTTATATTTTAGGCTTTATCAATTTAATGATAGTAGCCATTTGGGTTTAATCCTCTAATTATGCCTTAAGCTTTAATGCTTTTAGCCTAGGCTCATACGTAAATTTGCGGGTGTTACACCAGGCTCCATTGTAACAACTTATTCTTACACTTCTTGCAAAGTCTTCCTTAAAGCTTGATTTCTCTTTTTTAGTTCTCTTTACAAGTCAAAGTTGAGAGGATACAGTCCTTGGTGTCCCTTGGATCTTGTTTGCATAAACAAAGAAATATTTTCCTAAAATTAAGACAGACTAGCACTTTCTTGCAAGAGATTGATTAGTAGCTTATGATAGAAAATTTTCAAAGATTATCAAAAAATTGCCAATCCCTGGCTACAGTGCCAATTTGTGATTGTAATGCAATATAGTGAAATACAGAACAAACCAAAACAAAATTTTTTAAGATCGTCCTCATGGATTAGGGTTTAGAGTAATCAATGAAAGTTCTAGACAAAAGAATGAAGCATTCATTGGAAGCTAAGAAAATAGATAGATAATAATAGGATAATGATGAAAAGCATGGATGAGAATGGGTATATATTGATTCTATGAGTCTAAAGGATTAAGGGACATGAAACTCGACTTCAGGTTCAAAGACTGCCAACACCAACTCAGTGTACTAACATGCCACTCTTGTGATCCAATGTTAGGCCGAATAAGAACATGGGGGTTGTCCCACTCTTGTGGCGCTACCAATCCCCTTCATTAGGCTTAAGTAATCTTGACATTCAATATTCCCTACTCTCGTAAGTGAACTTGAAGGTCGTGAGATGTGATCTAAGAGAATTTGACGGTTGAGAGACGAGTCTATGGGTATGCTAACCCATGGACTCCTTGCTCGAGTGATTGCCAAATCTCATACTAGACAAGTATTGACAAGGTTGTGCACAAACACATCAACATAAGCTAGAATACAAAATATCTCACAAGAACAAGAACCCTAGGTTGTGTTTCAAACCCTTTTATGTAGTAGGCACCAAATAGGCATAAAATATATTCAATAGACACTATAATCCAACCTCTACACTAAACTACTCACTCATAATAAAGATGAAAATTAAAATAACATTCATCATAAACATAATCCAACAATAAATATATGAAATAGATGAAGAAATAATCCTTCAATAAAGTAAAGCTTCACAAAATTAAGCAATAAACAAAATATAAAGATAATCTATCTAAGCTAAGAATCACAAGATAGAAGTAAAATAATGTTAAAAAAACAAAAAAAAAAAAACAGAAATAAGATAATCTAGAAAACTGCCTCTACTGCTACTGTTCATTGGTCTTCTACCAAAATTGGAAAAAGATATATTTTTAGGGTTGAAAAGTAGGGTTTGGGTGCAATAAACTTACACAGGTGTGCCACTGTCCTTGCGGGTGTACTGGTAAAGCACGAGCATAGATTGCCCGTGTGGGAGGTGGCCTTTACTAGTGTGTAATGCATGCATGGGTGCACACGGGCATGCAACCTCTCATGTGAGGGTTTGCCTCCATGCCACGATTTCCAACTTTGCTCCTTTTGCGCAACATTTTCCAGGTTTACTTCTGTGGGCTCTTTTCCATGCATTTTCGATTCTTTTGATAAACTTTTGCTTCCTTCTGCATTTTTCTCTCTTAAGAGTGTATTTGGGCTCAACTATGAATAGAACGCATCTTTTAGTTCAAAAAGCCAAATAAATACCTTGAGATGTACATAAAAAGAGGTTAAGAATGGAGTGGAATATATATATATATATATATATATAAAATATAATATAATATAATATAATATAAGAGTCATCACTTAAATGTAAGATATTCTTAATGAGAATATATATTATTCCTATAATTGTTAGAAACACCCTAGATGTAAGGTTTCTTCTATTGCGGCCACGACACTCACTCTCTCATTCGGATTGTTTTCGGTATTGCTTGGAAGTTGACCATAGTGTGTATCCGGCATCATCTTAAACATTTCAGAAATTTGATTCTTTATGGTCTTGAGAGTAGCCTTTGATTCTTGCCGTAAACTTGAGATTTCTTGCCTAATTTCTTGGGTGATCTCTTGTTTGAGATTTGCCCGATCATTGTTTAGCTCCATAATCGTTCTTGACAATCTTTCGTCAACCTCTCTTATGTCATCTCTCCTTTGTTGAAGATGTTCCAATTGAGAGTTGTAATTCGATCTATAGTGAGACAATTGAGCTCCATTTTTGTGGGGTGGGCCATATGCAAGTCGACCCTTCTCACTTTGAACATAGGTGGGTTTGTCACCTTGATTGTAATTTTTTCTCCCTTCGTATCCTCCATTATTATTATTCTAACCCTCACCTTGCTTCCATCCATGATTTTGGCCTTGATTTCCTCCTCTGTAGGCATTGTAGGTTGTTCCTCGTTGGTAATCCACCGCATCTACATGCTCCGATGCGGAAGGTGATGTACAAACATTCGTATCATGATGAGGTCCTCCACATATATTGCAATACAACGCCAATGCCATACAAGATTTTACTTTCACCTCCATTTTCTCCACCAATGATTGTAGCCGTTTTATTTCATGGTTCATAGCTTCAATTTTTGCTTCATTTGCCACATGACCTTTCACTTCATACATGTCGTTATGATCCTCCCTTCTATCATACCAACAGGAAGTGTTCTTTGAAATCCTTTCAATCAATTCCTCCGCCTCAGTAAGTGCTAGGGAAACAAATGCCCACTCGATGAAGAATCGAGAAGCATTTTCCCCTCATCTGTTAATCCTCCATAGAATGAGCTAACTACATCTCAAGGATGCATCAAAGCATGCAGACATTGCCTTTTCAATATTTTGAATCTTCTCTAAGCCTCTCCCAAGCTCTCTAGTCTTCCATGTTTAAACCCCTGGATTTGTCTTCTAATTTTCATCGTCTTGGTTAGAGGGAAGAATTCATTCATGAACTCTTTGTGTAGTTGTTGCCAAGAATGGATGTGATGATCGTCTTGGCTATCGAGCCATCTTGAAGCTTCTCCGATAACGGAAAACAGAAAGAGCTTTAATCTTATCACCTCTTCACTCACTCCTTCTTGACGATACATTCCGCATGCAGGTCCTCTGATGGTAGTCCGGCATATGGACTATTTTGCACCAATGTGAGAATAGTAGGATGCACATGAAAGTTAACATTCTCCAGCGATGGAACATATATGAAATTATGCATATTGAATTCTGGCGTCATGTAATCAGCAATTGATCTTTGTTGTCCATGTGGCATCTCATAGTATTCTTCTACTCTTATCGGCTTCGGGTGTCCCACATGACCAACTTGTGGTTTCTCTATAGTCGGCTCATTTAGATTAGGTACTCCGGGTGGATTATTCGGGATAGGTGGTGGTGGTGGGGTTTGTGTAGGCACTCCTCTTCCTTGAGAATTTCTAGTTGCATTTGTAGAAGCCATAGGTTCGGTTTGGATATTCCTCCTTCTTATTGCCTTATTGATTTTCGGGGTGTAAGGAAGTAAACCTTGATTTCTCTTTGCTCTTGTTTACATTCACCTTTGAAATAGTTCAAGAAAGCAACAAACAATCATCTCTTGACTAGAAGTAGTCAATAGAGGGTAAGTAACAAAACAAATAAAACAAACAATGGAATTAACAACACTCTAATCCACAAAAGCATTTACTCAAATAAAAGCAAAGCAATGACAACCTATTGCCTCCCTGGCAACGGCGCCATTTTGAAAGGTATAGTTTTTGGTGAGGTTTTGGTTGTAGATGTTAAAACGAAGAGTCAAGACTCCCCAAGTGTCGGTCTCGAAGGAGGTAATGCGGAAGATTGCTTAGCTTTTATTCAAACAAATGCATGATGGAACATGTGAGGTTGTTGAGGTGCGTAGAGTAACATTTGCAATTGGAGAGTGTAATCAATCAAATGAAGTAAACAAATTGGCCGGAAATAACAAATTGTAGTAAACAAGGGAGTGAATGGTGCTAGTTATGTTGCCTCACGGTGTGTCTTAAGCAATGGAATAGTGAGTCAATCATGTTGGCTATTCAAGAGTGCGATTTCACAATCCTCTTCCACATTAGTGTACTAAGGCTTCTTAGGCTTAGGAGTACTTGTTTAGTAACCAAAAGCCCTAAGAGACATTTTATCAAACACCTAAGTTTCACACATTCCTACTATTCCCAAATATGGAATTCCATAGGATCTAAGGTTGCAAAAGCTATTTCTTAACACAAATCAACAATCATGATTGAATCAAGATCTCAAACTCCTAAGGGATTGGCCAAATCAACTTAGGATCAAATCAATTCAACAATCAAAGACAAGAATAGATCTCCAACACAACATGAAGCAAATTTCACAATTAAAAATGAGAAATCACACTAGGCAAGCATAACTTCATAAAATTCAATCCCTAGAAAGAATTAGCTACCCATATTTATATATTCAAAATCATAAAACCTAATTCAATCTAGAAGATTGTAAATTGCAATAGGAATTGAAATTAAAATGAGATTAAAAGTAGAATTCACCTAGGAAATATGAATTACAAGCTTCAATTCAACTTTGATCTTCAATCCTTCAACCAAATTGGAACTCTAAGTGTTTCACTAAATTGCTCTCTACTCCAATCGTAAATCTAAAAATGTAAAACTCTAAAAATGATCCATCATCTTGGAAATTTCTAACGAGCTTCCTTTAATAGCCTTCCCAAAATTGCGCTCTTTAATTTTCTTTCCGCATTCCCTGTCCACGTGCTCATCCACGCGTGGAGTGCCGCATGGACACACACTAGATTTGTTCCATGGTGGCTCTGTGAGTTATGTTGTATTTTGTTACTCTTTATTATTTATTATTTGTTATCATATGTTATTAGTTTAAGTGGCTGTAGCTTAGTTTAATAGTCTAGCCTATAGTATAGGAGAGTCATCAGTAGCCTATACTATAAGGACTCTCTCTCTCTTGTAATCGTTTGTGAATTCAAACTCAATTCGCTAATCTGGTATCAGTTGCGATAGGTGACCGATCTTTTTACAACCAAACCAAATTGATCCTTCACCTCCGTTTTCCGTTCACAACCGATGGTCGCAACTCCCTCCGATGGTGCACTCACTGTCGCTACCGATCAACCTCCCGTACCACCACCGCCGCACACCACTATGTGTCGGTAAAACTAACCACCCAAAACTATTTGCATTGGCGAACCCAGCTGGTGTCGTTTCTTCGCGGACAGGGCCTCCTCGGCTTTCTTGATGGAACGAACCCCTGTTCGCCGGCGACACTCCCTGCTCCAACGACGCAGCCGGCGACGCCACCACCACCCAATCCGGCCTATCCGATCTGGGTTCAACAAGACCAATCCGTATTGTCGTTGTTGATCTCGTCGCTCACCGACGAGGTCATGTACCTCGCCGTCGGCAGGAACACCGCCCGGGAGGTCTGGGACGCCATCTCCGCCGCCCTTGCGTCGTCGTCGCGTTCCCGGTGCCTGAGCTTGCTCGGCCAATTTCAGACCTTGCGGCAAGGGCATCTCTCACCCGCTGAGTATCTTGGTCGTGCGCAGATGATTGTGGAGGCTCTATCCCTCGCCAGACGTCCCCTTTCCACCGACGAGCAGCTCCTATATGCGCTGCGTGGTCTACGTCCAGAATACCGCTCAATGGCGAGTGCATTGACTGTCTCTACTGCTACGGTCACATTGGCACAGCTTGCGGATCACCTACAAAATCAGGAATTCATCAACTCTGATGAATTCACCGTGTCTGATCCTTCTGTTCAGGCTAGAGTTCCGTCACCCTGTACGCGGGCCGTGGCCGGTCGACGGCAGATTCTGGAGGCAGACATTCTGGAGGTCACCGTGGCGGTAGCGGTGGCGGTCGGAACTGGAGAGGCAGAGGAAATTCTGGGCGTGGTCGAGGAGGCAACTCTCCTCGTTGTCAAATCTGTAGGTCACACGGTCATTCGGCCGTTAATTGCTATAAACGGTATGACCGTCCCTCACCGCAAGCCAATGTTGCTGTTGATGGTGAGAATAATGCCGCTATTTCCGACGCCTGGTATCCTGATACAGGAGCCTCATCCCATGCCACACCGAATGATGCCATGATGAACAGTTCCGAAATTTATAATGGTGGCGACGTGTTAAAGGTCGGCAATGGCGCAGGTTTGACAGTCTCCCGAATCGGCCATGCAGTTATACCATCCCAGTCAAAAAGTTTATCCATGTCAAATATTCTCCACGTTCCTAAATTATCTTTACCGTTACTCTCTGTATTTAAATTTACAAACGAAAACAATGTTTATTTCGAATTTCATAACAATTGTTTTCTTGTGAAGGACTGCAACACCCGGGAAGTTCTTCTTAGAGGGTCAACGGTCGGTTATTATTTGTTATCATATGTTATTAGTTTAAGTGGCTGTAGCTTAGTCTAATAGTCTAGCCTATAGTATAGGAGAGTCATCAGTAGCCTATACTATAAGGATTCTCTCTCTCTCTTGTAATCGTTTGTGAATTCAAACTCAATTCGCTAATCGGCTCCATGTGCGAATGTGTCATCCGGCTGTCCTGGACTTCTTCTTTGCTCCAAATGCTCGTTATGTCCTTATATTTTGCAGAGTGGCTCCTGGGACCTGTAAAACATTCTAAAACACACAAGAGATAGCTTTGCACGCGGTCTACACATTAGAGCATAAAATGCCATAGATTAATCACAAAAGGACACTAATTGCTATCAATTCACTTCGATATAGACCTTATTTCCTAGTTATCTTGGGAGCTTATCAGAGGGAAAATGTGATAGTTTTCATGAAAAAATTTAATAATTTTAAATCAAAATGTAATATTAGGGTTGAAGAGTTACTTATGCGGAAAAATGTAATACTTATAAAAGATCATTCTCACGTCACGGATAAGGATCTATTAGATGGTGTCATATGAGATTTTGTCTTTCTTAATAATGCCTCCTAAAATCATGTTTTAAGGCGGAAAGTTGTGCTAAAAGAAAATCTAATATATTATGACCTACATATTGCTAAATGATTTATAAAGGCATAATCGTAATAAAGCATTCCTTTAGAAATTGTGTAAATACCATTGCAATTATTTTTCTCATTTTTTTCATAAAAGTTGAAAAACTTAGGGTAGAAAAAGAAAATTTTAACCTATCTAATGCGTATCCAACTGGATAGCATCGGATGCAATTGCACGTCATGACGTCATTAGAGGATCATTCACGTGAACTTTACAAAATAAGGAAAAAACTATTCAATGTTCCTATCTAGATATCATTATAATTACGTTTTAATACGTTAAAGATAGAAATTTGGTAGAGTTTGAGTTTGATGCAGTATGTACTAGCGGCAATCACATCATCATTACACTACTCCAAAATCAAAATGAAATAGTACTCCAAAACCAATTGGCCAAACCAGATCAAATTTTATGCAATAGTACATAATACTATACATTTTCTCTTTTTCTTCAACAACCTTATACGTCTCTCACTTTGCCAATTCCTTCACGGGACTTACACGCCCTTCTCCTTTTCTTTTTTTTCTTTTTAAACATTTTTTCTCTTATTTATACTTGAAGTTTATATTTCTTTGTTTATATAAACACGTTAATTTATGCAATAATCTTTCTCTATTAATTTCCATACTCATTATTCTATACAATTCTCATCAATCAACTCTTGTGTACTTAACATGGACACCTACTCCTACGGTGATGGCGCTTCATCCGATATCGCCCCCAAGCATATGTCTACGGAGAAGCAGGTAGCGTCAGAGTCCGTCAGAGTTGTTGTTATAAAAGCCCCTTGTGGTGCATGCAAATTCCTAAGAAGAAAATGCATCCCTAGTTGCATCTTCGCCCCTTACTTTGAATACTCCGATCAGGGGGTTACTCGCTTTGCCGCCGTCCACAAGGTGTTCGGCACTAGCAACGCCTCTAAGATTCTCCTACGCACCCCTGCCAATCGCCGCCACTGTGCTGCCATTACCTTATCCTACGAGGCTCAGGCAAGGCTCTTCGACCCAATTTACGGTTGCGTGTCAACAATTCTCGCACTGAAGCAACAGGTTCAATTTGTTTCTCGTTAGCATAAACATATGAGGTAATTCCTAATTTAGTCATTCGACTATAGTAGTTTTTCTTGATTTAGTCTTAAATGACTTTTTGTGCTTAGGTCTTGGACTTCGATGATTTTACCTATTAAAGTCAAGGACTAATCGAGAAACACCAGTATAGTATATAACTATATTGGGTAAACTACTATAATTGATGACTAAATTGAGTAAAACCACTATAATCAAGAACTAATTTGGGTATTAATCGAGAGAAAAGTACCAAGCTATCCTTACAAATGACTCAATTAGATAAAACCATCGAAGTCCAGAACCTAATTAAGCACAAAAAGTCATTTAGAACTAAATCAATAAAAATCATTATAATCGAACAACTAAATTAAGTATTAACTCATAAACATATACTCCCTCTGTCATTAATTCATTACCACATTTGCTTTTTGCACGACTTTTAATGCAACAAAACAAATGTTACCAACTTTCTAATTTTGCCCCTCAAAAGTATGTATCATTTGTACAATAAAGACCTCATTAGTTGTCTAGAAATTTGAAAAGTCAAAAGGGTAAATTGAGAAATGTAGCTTTAAGCATGACCATAGTTTAGTTCCAATCAGACAGTTTGAACCGATCCGTCTACTGTTGGAACAAGACCGGATCCGTATAATCGGTTCTAATTTTCGCTCTAAACCGGAAAACGATAACTTTTTTTTAAAATATTATTTAATTAATGTTTAAATAAAAATTATTATTTTTTGAATATATATATATATATATATATATATATTATTTGGTTAAAGTTTAACTATTATTTAAAATATAACTATTACAATTATTTTTATTTTTTACTTCAACTTTAAAGTTTAAATATATCTTACAATCATTTTTTAAAATAGTTCAATATGAAATTATTCAATTTGGAAAATTTTAGAAGTATAAAATAGAATTAAAAAAAAAAAGAAAAAAAGAACCAATTAAATCAGAACCACGAACCAGAAGTGGGACCTTGATACAAGGTTTCAGTTCTGGTTCAACTAATTTCGGAATCAGAAATCGCAGGTTTAGAGCTGGAACTAAACTGTGAATATAATTAATGTAGAATGATAGTTTTGTTTAATTTTGAAAAGAGAATACTATTTTGGGTCAAATTATAAAATAATAATAATAATAAGACAGGTAAAATGAGACAGAATGAGTATCAATGAAAATGAAAAGTTTCTATCCATGGATGGATTCTAAAGGGCCAATAATGTTGGTTTGTTTGTTGTGCAGGTGGCATCTCTTGAAGCGGAGCTTGCAATGTTGAAAACGGAGATAATGAATAGCACATTTGCAGTGGAAAATGGCCTTCAAACTTCACAGCAGCAGGAGGAGGCTACGTATTTCAATACTTCCTCTACTGCGGCTTTAAACAACGACGTGCTAAACATAAGCAACTTTAGCTCCAATTTCAACCTTATCGGAGAAACCATTTACGCTGATTCACAGTGTTTTTATCCCATGGTTCATCTTTCATGCCCCTTCCCTGTAGGGGGTGAGGAACAGAGCCACTACCCAATTGCCTTTACCAATAACATGTTCTATTAAAGCTGTGGGGGAGGTGGGGATTGTTCAGCCTGAGTTTTCTCGTATTCATTCATGTTTTTCTTGTCATGTAGTTGTTACATTTTTAAGCCGATCTTCAATTTTTCATTTGTGAACATTAAGAATATGTAATAAAAAATCGTCATTTTGTAGATAGAAAATCTTCTGATATGTAATTAACCATCAACTTTGTGTTTGAAACTCTAAATTCCGCATCATAAAGCAACAATCATCGCCTTCTTTAGATCCAAAAGAAGAGGTGCTAAATGTTACCTTCTTCAAATCCCAATGAGGCAACCCCTTAGATCCAAATGAAAGCAATGACTACATTACCTTATTCAAATCTAGAATAGGTGACACATATCGTTTTCTTCTAATCTAGAAGAGGCAACTCCCGTTGCTTTCTTCAATCTTATAAGAAATAACACAATCGTCCTCTTTAGATCTAAAAGATTTGACAATCATCACTACTTTCAAATTCAGAAGCGGCAACGACCATTGCTTTGTCCAAATCATAAAATTATCCTTCAAATTCAAAAAAATAACAATATATTAGTTACCTTTTCTAGATCTAAAAGAAAGCGATGAACATTCTGCCTTCTTCAAATCTAGAAGGGTTTCAAACATTATAGCTACTAATTATTATTTAAATAATAACTAGTACTGAATTTTGAAGGTTAAATATTATAATTGGATGTAATTGTCACAAAACACCAAAATTTGATAATAGACTGAAAAGTTTAAAACGTTTGGGTATAACTATCAAAAAATATAAAAGCTTGGAATTTCAGAGCAAAAGATTCCCTAGACATGCTAAATTTGTGTAATCCAATCAAATAACGAGGAAGATAAGAAGAAAGAAAATGAAACAAGGAAAAATAGGAGGGGAAGCTAGAAAAAAGAATAAATTAGCTAAGGATGATAAAAAAAAAATAATTCAACAGCAATGGTTAAATACTTAACTTTTTGTTTTTTTTTTTTTTTTCTCTTTCTCAACAACCAATTCAATTGGTTGAAAATGTCACTGATTGTCATCAGTCTAACAATTGTTAGCCTTAATCAACCATTGATTTTGAAGAATTGACGGTCCTGGTTAAGAACAAGCTAAGTCTAGAGAGAGAAGGGGTGTTAACAAACTTATTAAGGTGGTGCACTGTTTAATTGGTTGGGATTTTTGCACGGTTTTAATACTTATTTTATGGTGTTTGTTTGCCTTTTGTTAACCTATGAAGCAAGGTTGGTCCTATCATTTTATACGTTTGGGGCAAAATAAAAACAAGGGCACTTAATAACTGAAAAATAATTAAACGATAATTTTAAATTTTTATAAAAATAATATTTTTTTATTAAAAAAAACATTTTAGAATAGTCTCGGAGTAGTGCACATTCAAACTTTGGGCCCCTATATGAAGTGTAATTATAAATTAATTCAACATCAACTAATATATATCAAGCAATCATTATTGCATGGACCATGGTCCACACAGCTGTGTGGACCAAAACTAAAAAGTACATTATTTTTATACTGAAAGTACATTATTTTTGTACTGTAGGTACATTATTTTAGGGTACATTATTTTTGTACTGAAGATACATTATTTGATATATACTATCAAATAATGTACCTACAGTACAAAAATAATGTACTTTCAGTACAAAGATAATGTACTTTTTATTTTTGGTCCACACAGCTGTGTGGACCATGGTCCATGCAATAATTTGCCATATATCAAGTTGTTTTGCCATGGACCCAAATCCACCTTGCAAGGTGGACCTGGGTCCATGTTAACAATTTCATAACTCCATGTTCATAATTCCATAACTCTATGTTCACAATTTCATAACTTCATGTTCACAATTTCATAATTACATATTCACAATTTCATAATTACATATTCACAATTTCATAGCTCTACGTTAACAATTTCATAACTCGATATTCACAATTTCATAACTTTATGTTCAACAGTATCAAAACTCTATGTTCAACAGTATAACATAACTTTTTAATCTATATAACAAAATTGTGAATCTAGGGTTCAAAAATTGTGAATATTGAGTAATATAATTTTGTATATGAAGATATAAAATTGTGAATATAGAGTTCTAAATTTGTGAACATAGAGTTCTAAATTTGTGAACATAGACCCGGGTCCACCTTACAAGGTGGTAACTTCATCAAAAAATAAAAATAAAAAAATCAAGTTAGGGGCCCCTCCCAACATTGGGCCCAGGGCGGGTATCCATATCGCCTGTCCTTGCTACCAAGATTCTTCAACTGTACTCCACAAGTATTTAAATAACCCTCGTATGATTTGTTAGGAACTTGGGTTTCGTATAAGAAGGTTGAGACTTAGTACAAACAAGAGAACACTTGATCATTGTCTTAAGGCATGTGACACACATTGTCCTAAAAGATTCTAATTGCGGAACATTTTCCTGGAAGGAATGTTATACCAAAATATGTTCCGAGAAGGGTTATTAGGGCATCCGAAAATATTCCCATATGATCTTCTTCTGGTAAAGAATTTTCTTTTGGTTAATTAAAGAACTTCTTCTACTAAAGATCTTGTGGTCTAGTGGCACCCGGTTTACACTCCTACATGGAGAGGAGTGGGTTTGAGCCTTAGTGGAGACAAGTGTTCTTTGTGCTTCGTCTTCAGGTAAAGGAAGGTCGGACAAAACATATCTCATTTATTATGAGAATAATGATTATGGGAGTTACAAAAACTTTTGTAACCTCTTTCATTACTCTGATTTTACCTATTACATTTATTATGAGAATAATCATTACTCTGATTTTACCTATTACATTTATTATGAGAATAATGATTATGGGAGTTATACCTATTACATTTATTATGAGAATAATGATTATGGGAGTTACAAAAACTTTTGTAACCTCTTTCATTACTCTGATTTTACCTATTACATTTATTATGAGAATAATCATTACTCTGATTTTACCTATTACATTTATTATGAGAATAATGATTATGGGAGTTATACCTATTACATTTATTATGAGAATAATGATTATGGGAGTTATAAAAACTTTTGTAACCTCTTTCATTACTCTGATTTTACATATTACATTTATTATGAGAATAATGATTATGGGAGTTACAAAAACTTTTGTAACCTCTTTCATTACTCTGATTTTTGAGAGGATAGAGGATGGAATGTTTGATGATATATATATATATATATATATATATATATATATATATATATATAATTTTCATATGTCACCAAGATATACGATTCTTGACTAAGCTAATGCAAAGTTTATGAATGAATTTCTACCAACTAAAAATATCAAGTTATTCTTTTAATTTAGTAAATTTTTTATAAAAGCAACATGAGAAATTTGACATCTTCTTGTATCTCAAAAGTTATGGTTTGATCACCTTTGTTTGCTTAGTAAGGGAAACATGAACTTTTAGGATTGTGCATTTCACACGCCTAAAGACGGTGATCAAGTGTTCCCCTAAAAAAGAGTTTTTGAGGTTTTCCTTAAGTTGAGATGGATACCTAACATCGGGGACCAAACACACCACTTCATTCATAACAGAATGATTTAAAATGGATACGGTAAAAAATAAGGGACTGAATCGTCACTACGAGTATAACTCAAGTAGTCAAGGACCAAAGACGTAATTTTCTCTTAATTCAACAAATGAGTTGATTTGTGATCATCTCGATTTCATAAAAGATCTCTTTAAATTCAACCTTATAAGTTCTCACAACGAATGCAATTCCTCAATTGAGGGAAAATTATCTTATAAGGCAGTTTTACGAATAAATCTTCATCTGTGAGATGGGTCGATTTTTTTTTTGAGTTAATTCCAATTTTAGTCCTAGATTTATAGGTGACTAACCACTTTTAGTTCTTTTTTATTAGAATATCCTCATTTGGTCCTAGTATTACTGTGACATAACCATTTTTAGTCCTCTATCAACAAAATCGTTGAAATATCATATCGTTAAATACAAAGACATTTCAATCTTTTTATACATATTAGGTTGAACAAATATAGTTTTTATATTTTTTTTAAACATCCATAACTGAAGACCGAAATGTCCTTGTATTTAATGATATTTAAACTGTTTTGGTGATAAAGGACTAAAAATGATCATGCCACAATAATACTAGGACCAAAAGTGGATGTTCTAATAAAAAAAATGACTTAAAGTGGACTGTCACTTATAAATCTAGGACTAAAAATAAAATTAACTCTTTGTTTTATAAGTATTATATTTTCTCACATAAGTATTAGAATTTCCATCATAAGTAACTCTTCAACTCTTAATATTACATTTTGATTTAAAAGTAGTGAAAGTTGCATCTTGTGCTCAGATGGCATGTAGTGACTCTCCCTTATGGGAGGTCATTAGATAGTATAGATGAACAGATATTACAATGTAATAGAGTCAGTAACATTCCAAAAAAAAAAGTAAGGAAAATTGCATCTTTGGTCCTTGAGTTATACCCAAGTTCCGACTCAGTCCATTAGTTATGACTATATCTATTTTTTACCCCTCAGTTATGACAAAGTGGCATGTTTGGTCCCCGATGTTATGTTTCCGTCTCAACTTGACGGAAAATTTTTTTAAAAAACCCCATATTATTAGAGAGCTAAAGTAGAAAATTCACATCTTGTACTCATTATATTGAAACCACTTTAATTTGCAGCATTACTTTTTCACTTTCCAACCTCCTATTTCAAGGTTCTTCAACTCCAAGAGCATTTCAATAACCCTCATATGACTAGTTAGGAACATGGGTCTCATATAAGGAACCGGGGACTCAGCATAAAAAAAGGGAACACTTGATAAACATTTTTAAGTATGTGAAACACATTATCCTAAAAGGTTTCGATTTCCCTTACTAAGCAACAATGGTAATCAAACTAGAATATTTGAGATACAAGAAGATGTGAAATTTCTCATGTTGATTTTATGATCAATTCACCAAGGAATTAACTTGATATTTTTAGAGCAAATTGTCATTTTGGTCCACTGACTATAGGGGTCCTGTTAATTGTAGTCCACGACTTTCAAAATTGTTAATTGCATACCATGACTATTCAATTTCTATCAATTTTGGTCACTCCGGCCAAATTGCCGGCCAAATGTCGCAGGTTCGCCGGAGTGACCAAAATTGTTAGAAATTGAATAGTCATGGTATGCAATTAACAGTTTTGAAACTCGTGGACTGCAATTAACAGGACCTCTATAGTCAGTGGACTAAAATGGCAATTTGGTCATTTTAGTATGTAAAGTTCTTTCGGAAACTCTACAGTAGCTTAGTCAAGAATCATATATCCTAGTAACATATGAAAATTCTATTATATATATCCATCATTAGGCATCTCATCATCCTCTGTCCTCTTAAGAACCAGAGTAATGAATGATGAACTTGAGACACAAATATACGAAACCTAAGACTTATTTCTATAATTGAGTCTCCAGTTCCTTATACAAGAGTAGGTTCCTAACAAGTCATATGAGGGTTATTGAAATTCTTTTGGAGTTAAAGAACCTTGAAATAGGAGGTTGAGAGGTGAAAAATAATGCTGCGAAAGTGGTTTCAATATAAGAAGGAGAATAAGATGTGAATTTCCTATTTTACCCCTCCAATAATATAGGGGTTTTTGGATTTTCCGTTAAGTCGACATGAAAACCTATTGTCGGAGACCAAACACGCCACTTCGCTCATAATTGAGGGTAAGAAATAGATACCGTCATAATTGAGGGACTGAGTCGTCAATATAGGTATAACCTATAGACCAAATATGCTATTTTCTCTTTAAAATAATACATTTTCAACAAAAGTAGGGGTGGGAACTTCGGTTCGGTTCGGTATAAACCAAAAGAACCGAACGGTACTTAATATAGAGAAACCGAACGGTTCGGTTCGGTTCGGATTTTTACCGAACCAAACCGAAAACCGTTCGGTTTTTTAAATATATATAATAAATAATAATAATGAATATTGTTCCGTGATGAGGGGATGATGGATGAACAAGATATTACTTTACAATTTGGATTGTTATGTTAATTTTGCGTTTGAATTGTTTTGTTTTTATGTAATATTTATATTTTAGACTTTGGATTATGCGAATATGTATTGTTTGGCAGTGTGTTATTTGAAAAATTAGTAAATGTTAAAAATTGAACATCCTAAACCGAACCGAAATAATCTCGAACCGAAACTGAACCGTTTCATACCGAACCGAACTTTATTGTAAAACCGAATGGTATCATTTTTTGTAATACCGAAATACCAATACCGAAAAAAACCGAACCGAATCCCGAACTTCCCACCCCTAAACAAAAGTATCACATTTTTCATCATAAGTATTATTACACTTTTTCTCATAAATAACAATTAAACAATTTATCCATCGCCAAGCACCTTTTGCTCAGATAGCATGTAGTGATTCTCCCAGGTCATGAGATCGAGCCTCAATGGAGGTGACTCTTTGTGCTTCAATAGGTTCAGAAAGTATAGATGAACAAATACTACAATGTAATAGAATCAGTTATATTAGAAAAAAAACAATTAAACAATTTATCCACAATTAGCATTACATATTTTCTCATAATAAATACTATTTAACCCTATATATTATATTTTGATGATCTAAAAGTATTTCATTTATTTCAAAAGTATTACTAGTATAATTTTCTTTATAAGTAACAAACAATTTATTCTTAATTAGTATTATATTTTTTAGCATAAGTATTATATTTCCTTCATGACCCGACCCATCTCACAAGAGACTCTCTGTCAACTAAGTAATTAAAATATCATTTTCCTTAAACTACGATATATATATAGGATAGAGTTAATACCATATGGGTTCATCTGAGTATAGTGGCTTTGCCACGTTTAGTCCTAAATTTTAAATTTTACCACCTATGGTCCTTCAACTTTCAAATTGTTGCCATCTGTGGTCTAGGTTATCATTCATGGTCCTTCAACTATCAAATTTTAAGCAGGTCTTTCTAAGAGGACCAGGGTTGATAAAATTTTGAAATTTGAAGGACCATTGATGGTTATTTGGACCACAAATGGTAACAATTCGAAAGTCGAGCACTACGGGTGGTCAATTTTAAAGTTTAGGACTAAACGTGGTAAAACTATTATACTCGGAGGACCTCGTATAACTTTAACTCATATAGGATAAGAGCAAATTAAAGTAGCAACAGCAATATAATGTGGTTCAATCTCATATAATTCACTATATATGTTAATGCAAAAATGAAAATCCAGATTTTAATTAATCATTAATGGATAGCTTATTCAGATCAAATGAAATTCTCGTGTTAGCACAGAGCAGCATGCCCCACATATGTGTCTGTATATATACAGGCTCGCACGATATTTGTTGTTTAGGTATCTTAGCTAATTCCTTGATGTTCTTGTGACACCCAAAAGCAAAAAACGCAGGTCTATTTACTAACTGGAAATTTTCTACAGAAAACATGTTTACTAACATAGTTTTCTATTTTGAAAACAGGAAATAAGTTTTTAGTTTTCTAGAAAACTGAAACACTATAAAAAAACTGTTTTCTAAATGAAAAACAGAATCAGTTATCATCTATTAGACTATATCTCTCTATAACCACATTCTCACCATTATCTATTACATATTTATTCATTACTATGATTATATTTATTATCATCTTTTTTACTTATCATCATCATCTATCTTTTCTACTTACATTACTTATTTAAATTCATAATGTGATGGCAGCAGGTGGAGAACGTGCTGGAGAAAAGATGGCTGCAATGCAAGTAACCCTGGCCTGGCCTCTTCATCTGTATTTTTTTTTTGATATAGAAGCCTAGCTTGATATTTGATAACAACATTATATTCCAAATTCCAATAGGGCTAAACCCTATATTAATAATATAATAATCACATATCGAAGTTTGTAACTCAATTCAAGGACGAAATATGCTATTTTTCCTTTAAAATTAAAGTATTACATTTTCCGTAATAAGTATTATATTTTCTCTCATAAGTATCAATTAAATAATTTATCCATGATTATTATTACATTTTTTCGTATAAGTAACTATTCAACCCTAAATATTATTTTTTCTCAAAAGTATTATATTTTTCGTAACAAACAATTATTAATGATTTGTTTTATATTTTTAACATTTTCATCATGACTCGACTCGTCTTAGGAGACTCACCCTCAAGTCTCAACTGAGTAATTAACATATCATTTTCCTTAAACTAGAATATAAAATAAGAGCAAAGGAGCAACAACAATGTGGTTCAATCTCATATACTCCGTTGATGCAAAAATGAAAATCCTGATTTTAACTAATCATTAACAGATGCTTTGATGAAATGAATTTTTATATATACCGGCACGACATTTGTTAGTTATTTAGGGTATCTTAGGTAGCTAATTCCTTGATGTTGTTGTGGCCCCCATAAGCAAAAACGTGATGGCAGCAGCGTGCGGAGAACGTGCGGATGGAGAACATCCCTGCAGCAGTAGCAGCCGGTGCTAATTCATGTGACCAACACGAAGAAAGAGCGTGCAGGCGCGAAATATAGCGAGGATGTTGGCGTTGCATGGTGTGCGAAGGCTGTGAAACCTGCGTGCGCTTCGGGTGTTAAATGTATTGCTGCCGAGATTGCAATTGCCACACCTGTCATGATTTCTATCAAAATGCACAACATGTTTTGGTTTGATTGTATTGAGAATGTTGGATTTAGTTTGGAGTTTAGTCTTTCTAGTAGTTAGTGACATTGTATATATGAATTGTGTTAGAGCTATTAGGGTACACTTGATTGTGTCAGCTGTGACTTAACTGTACACCTATTCTGTTGGAGTTAGTTTAGGCCTAAGTCTCATTGTATTACTAGGACTCCTCTGTTGTTCTGAATACGATTGCAAAACACTTTGGCTCAACTAATTGGATTTTATTGGCTTTAATTTAATTTGTTTTATATATTTCAATTTATTATGTAAAACAAAATAAGGTGATAATATTTTGACTTATTTTACCACCATAAAACGTCTGACTTGATCAAACAGTCAATATAAATGTTTTTTTATTGTTTCAAAACACTAAAATTCGAAAAGTTACAAGTAATTTTATCAATAACTTTTGTGAAAATAAATTATTTTCTCCAAAGCAGATCCAATAATTTAAAAAAAAAAAAAAAACAAACAAACAAATTGTGTAGACAGGTTCAACAATATATTAATAATTTGTTTTATATTTTTCACATTTCCATTATGATCCAACTCCTATCACAAGAGACTCACTCTCAACTGAGTAATTATATTATCATTTTTCCTTAAAGTAGGATATAAGATAAGAGCAAAGGAGCAACAACAATGTGGTTCAGTCTCTCATATATATACTCCGTAATATATATATATATATATATATATATATATATATATAACACAATATATGTTGATGCAAAAATGAATTGTAACTAATCATTATTAACGGATGCTTACTCAGATGAAATGAATTTTGTGGTGGTAGCACAGATGAGAGCAGCATGCTTGTTTATATAGAGGCACGACATTTGTTAGTTGTTTAGGGAATCTAATTCCTTGATGTTGTTGTGATCCCCATAAGCAAAAACGTGATGGCAGCAGCGTGCGGAGTCAGTGCGGCAGCAGGCGATGGAGAAATGTTTAGCGCGGAGAAGACGAGGGAGATTTATCGGTTTAAGAGAGGCGATGGTTACGTGAAGATGATCTGCGGAATCATAACTTCAAAGTTTTTATGGGCCAAAAGTATTATTAGGAATATAGCGGAATAATGCAGAAGCGAATAATTGAAAATTGAGAATTATAGAAGTTAAATAATAGGGAAAATATAATAGAAATGACAAATAAGGAAATTGCTAAATTGGGATAATATATAATAAATATATATATATCTATATATATTAATCTCATAAAGAGAATATAAAGATATATATATATATATATATATATATATATATATATAGATTATATATATAAATGCTGAACAAAGACAAAAGAAGTGAATTCAATATATATAATTGATGTATGAATGATGCTGTGAGCAATTACAAAAGTAAAGCCTAAGACTATTTATACAAATCCAAAGAGAGAAATAAATGGCAGACGTGGCTAGCCGCACAAAAGAAATGGAGACAATTGCGGCATGAGCACTGAAGAGATGCGACGTGGATGGTGTTGAAGATGGAGCAGTCTTCACCGATGGACACGTACAATCACCGTAATGACTAAGACAAAATGTGGCCTTAAGTAAGCTAATGAATTTGAGCCACACAAATCAGTATTTTCTAACAAGTATAAACATAGTAAGCATCCTAATCACAAAAATATAAACATAATGGTCCCCACAGAACACACGTACAATACAATAATGCAAATGTATCCAAATCCTTATATATGCACATGACAATTTCACAAAAGTATAACAGAAATGCTCCCCATAGAACACAATGATTTCCCATACTCATCTAGATCGTCCTACAGTGAACAATAATCAACATATTGGTTCCCACATAACAAAACACAAGTACAAAATATTATGCTTTATGCAGATATAAACCACTGCACATGACAAACCCGGCCTAGATATGCTTTACTGAATTACTGCCATTCTTTTTTTTTTTGGTGAGCGAAAGGGGTCAAGGACCCCAAGCAGCGAAACAGCACCTTAGCGCCGTCTACTAGTCGCAATCTGACGCTTATCACGATCAAGCAACACTTGCAGGACCTCCGGAGGATCATCCCACAGCGTAGTACCCCAGTCTGAGGTTTGCCCAATGTTGGCTAAACAGTCTGCACATTGATTACCTTCTCGGAGCACGTGGTTGATGTTGACCTGTTGAAAGGAGTCCATAAGGGACTTACAGTCCGAGATCAATGTCTTAGCTTCCATAGAATTACTCCAATCATTTCCAAGGGCAATGACAAGAGCTTCAGAGTCGGACTCAATAGAGAGGTTCTCAAACCCTCTATTCTTTGCAACTAAAAGGCCTTCTCGCATTCCCCAGAGCTCAGCGATGAAGCTGTTCGTATTCCCAATTTTTGACGAGAAGCCAACAATCCAATTACCGTGGTGATCTCGGATTAACCCCCCTGTACTGGCCAAGCCCGATGTCATCTTTCTAGCGCCGTCTGTGTTTAATTTGACGGCCTCAGGACCCGGATGAGCCCAAGAAACCCAAATCTGACTCGCCCGGAGGGGACCATTATGCTTTGTGAGGAGATGTATAGCCTCGGTTGCCTCCCTCTTGCCATTGAAGACGGCATTATTTCTTGCTTTCCAGATGTTCCAAAGGATGTACGGGAGGCATGACTTCCAGCTCATTCCAAGCCCACATTGTTGAGTATTGGTACAACCTTGTTCAATCCACTGGGTGATAGGCATATGGAAGCTCGTAGTAACTCCTGGTGGCGGGGTTGCAATGTCCCAGCAGCTTGAAGCGAAGTCGCAGTGTCTGAAAAGGTGATCCAAGTCCTCGTCTCCAGATCTGCAACGCGGGCAATCTGCTACTTCCGCAAGGCCGCGTCTTCTTCGTTCGTAGTTGACTAGGAGACCGTTGGAGGCGATTTTCCAGATGAACAGCTTCACTTTCTCCACGCAATTCAGTCTCCAAATCCAAGCCTGTGACGCCTCCGATTCTTCTTGACCTGAAATGAAAGAGAAAGCCGAAGCCACCGAGAACTTACCTGATTCCGAATGCGGCCAAACAAGGGCATCCTGCTGAGTACCTACGAGCGGTAAAGGACCGCCCTGATGTCCATGATGACGTTGGTGGGAAGTATCTGCTCAAGGGCTTGAAAATCCCAACCATTCTGCTCTGTAATGAAGTGGCTAACTTTACATGAGCCCGCATTAGCCACAATATTATTTGGAATTGCGGTTGCTAGAGGGCCACGACCTGACCACCAGTCATGCCAGAAGTCTATGGATTCTCCACTCTCGATCTCCCATTTAAGACCCTCAGCCAGCACCTTCCTACCTTTTAGAATGCTTCGCCAGCCCCAAGAATCGGTTGTCCCGGCGGGTAGGTGGAGGAAGTTGTCTTGTTTGACGTACTTATCCCTGAGTATTTTCACCCACAATTTGTCCTGCTTGGTGTACACCTGCCAAGCCATCTTTGTCATGAAAGCATGGTTAAAGTCGCGGGCTTTCCGAAGACCTAGACCACCCTTCTCCTTGGGTTTACAGATATCCGACCAGTTGACAGAATGGATTTTCCTTGTGTTATCGTCGTGCCCCCATAGGAAATTCCTGCAAATTTTGTCAATCTCATTACAGGTACTTACCGGTAGGGCCATGGCTTGCATTGAGTAAGTAGGAACTGTTGCTAGCGACGCCTGAACCAACGTTCTTCTCCCCGCCATACTAAGTGAATTTGCTTTCCAAGAGGAGAGCTTTCTTTGCATTTTGTCGATAACATTCCTGAAAGTGTTCTTGGAGACTCTTTTGTGGAGCATCGGGATCCCTAGATAAGATCCTAGGTCGGGGGAATTTGGAATTCCCATAATCTCGCTCATCCGCATTCTAGAACCTGCATTTAAATTAGGTGAGCAAAAGATGAGAGATTTAGAAAGGTGAACCTTGAGACCCGAGGCCGTGCTGAACTCGTTCAGGCAATCTAGCATGACTTCTGCTTGTTTCTCTGTTGCTTCTCCGAAAAGCATAAGGTCATCTGCAAAGAAAAGGTGGGAAATACCTATCCCTCCTCTCGAGATATGGATAGGTTTCCAGTTACAGGAGTTGACTCTGTTCTGAATAGAGAACGCCAGTCGCTCCATCACCAGGTTGAAGAGATATGGAGCCAGCGGGTCACCCTGGCGAAGACCACGACCGGTACGAAAGGCTGGAAGGCGACCTCCGTTCCAAAGAATGGAGATATCGCTTTCACTCAGGGAGTAGAGAATAAGGTCGATTAAGGTTCGCGGGAAACCAAAACCCCTTAAAGTCTCTTCAAGAAAAGACCAGGAAACGCTGTCATAGGCCTTATGGAGGTCCACTTTGATAATCATAGAGCCCTTTTTTCCTTTTTTCTTATTCATGCAGTGGATGATCTCTTGGGTCAGAATTACATTATCCATGGTGGAACGGCCTGGCAAGAAGCTGTTTTGGTGAGGGCCGATGACCTGGCACATGATTGGTCTTAATCTATTAACCAGGACTTTCGAGATAACTTTGAAGGCCACATTCAGAAGTGTAATAGGTCTGAAATCCGCCGCTGATTCCGGAGCATATTTTTTCGGGATAAGAGTTATAAAAGCTTGCAGAAGTGACTTGTGAACTGTCCCATGTTCCAAGGCCTGGTTGACCATTCTCGTGAGAGCTGGCCCAACTTCCTCCCAGAAATGCTGATAGAACATGGCTGGAATACCATCAGGACCAGGGCTACCATATTTCTTGATTCCAAAGGTGGCTTTTTTAACCTCTCCCAAGGAAGCTTGACGCATTAAGTTGGAGGCCTGTCTGTTGGAGATAGTATGACCTTCTAACGTCCCATTCCATTCATCCACCCTTTTAGTGTCCACCCTGCAAAAAAGGTTAGTAAAGTAGAGAGTAATGTGATCAGACAGCAGAGAGGGGTTATCTGTCCAAGAACCATTAACTTTGAGGAATCTAATGCGGTTTTTATTTCTCCGAATGACAGCCGCATTGTGATAGAAGCGTGTGTTTCTATCTCCATCCCGCACCCACTCCATTCTTGACTTTTGGAACCACAAAGCTTCTTCCTGGTCAAGGACCTTGTTTAAATCTGAGATAAGGTTCCTTTCCCGTCTTTGGAGGTCGGTCGAGATACCGAAGTTGTTGGCATTTTGGATTTCTTGAATCTTGGTTTCGAGATTACGTTTTCGGTTAAAGATATTGCCGAAAACGTTGCGGTTCCACTGCGTAACACTCCACACAAACAACAAATATTGTAATACAGTATCAATTTCATACAATTTTAACTCTTAACAAACTATTTCTTACTCAGTTGTAGCGTAATTGGCACAAAACCCATTCCAGTCGTAGATGAGGATTTACGCATTGTAAGAGACGAAGTCTAGTCGCAGAAGAAAAAATACCCCTCAAAGAGAGTTGATGCCCAACATAGGAGACGTATTTCCTTGCTTTCTTCCTTCTTCTCTGCTCATTGTTCTACCCAGCGTAAGAGAGTAACATCAATTCGTTCTTCGTAGGTTTTGAGAAATTAGGTTGAAATCAAATTAGGAATTTTGTTAATTCACTCTGCCCTGCTACTGGAGCAAATTTTGCCCTTTTTAAAAACATAAATTGACCATTTTTCCCCCACTTATAAATAATTTAAGAGTAAATTACTGAAATGATCCATCGACTATTGCGAAATTACCAATTTGGTCCTCGACATATTTTCGTGCACAAATAAGTCCTTGACTATGAAAACTTTCACCATTTTGGTCCTCTGTTAGTTTAGGCCTTAGTAGTCCGTGTAATATGAGGGTATTCAAGTAATTTCGCTCAATTTTAACCATTTTAGTCCTTTCTTCCATTATTATTTTTTTTTATTTTCATGTTAATAGCTTCCATTTTTATTTTGTTTGCTGGTTCATCTACAGTCGTGGCTCTCCTTTGATGATGATAGTGGCCCATACATTATAATCCATCATCATCGTTCATCTTTAATCAACCAACAGAAAACCTACCTGATGCAACGCCGGTGGAAGAAGAAAGAAGAAGCAGCAACTGCCTGTAGCAAGGAAGAGAGATGAGTGTCGCGCCGGCACCGGGGGTGTAGCTCGTAACCCCGCTAGAGACCCAACATCGCCTCTACCATATTCTCACTTCGCAGCACAAACCCCACCCTTCCGGCGATGGAGAGGTGGTTGTGGTAGTCGAACCTGGGAATGTCAACGTCGGCGATCATTTTGTATTGAGAAATCTTGTGTTCCCAGGTTCTAAAATTTAAAGACCAATCCGCGAATCCGAGTATTCGACGACGGGCAACAGCAACTGACGACAACTTGATACGTCTGGGTGTTCAAATTGTTTTTTTTAGAGTAAGAACAAACTCCGCTTCCTACTTCGAGTGTATTTAAAGAAATAAACTAATGATAATTCTGCTTGCTTCCTTTTGTTGTGTTCATGGTATTTAAAGGCACTGATGTTTCTACTGGAAAAGAAGAAAACAAAATAAAATTAAAGAACATATTTTAAAGTAAAGTATTGCGGGCACTAGAGGAAATAGCTTCAGATATGATAATTGCTTTGCTCAACGTTGCATAGCTCGAGGGAATCTGCCCAAACCATTTATCTCTTCCATGCATGCATAGCTTTAGTTTGTTTTAGGGAATCTGCCAAGATGTTGGTAATTTTTTATTTACCCATAAACAAATGAATGGCCTTGTTTGTATCCGTTGTTGCGGCCTTGTATTGTCCGCATCACGACGCCAAGCCTCCCCGCCCTCCCCTACGAATCTGCCAGCAGCAGTAGCGGACGATGAAGCCAACGCTCCCCGTCCTCCCCTGCGAATCTGCAAGCAGTTGCCGACGACGATGTTTCCCGCCCTCCCCTTCGAATTTGAGAGTAGTAGTACAGTCGACGACGACGAAGACTCCACGTCTCCGCCTCCCACCCTTCCCTGCGAATATGGTAGGTGTTCTTGATTGATTTGATTTGGTTCTAAATCGTGTGTGATGGCTTCCAACCTTCGAACTTGTTTGCAACCAGGACTGAAGAGATGGTTTATCATGAAGGAGAAGAGGTGAACCAGCAAACAAAACAAAAAATGGAAGCTATTAACGTGAAAAAAAAAATAATAATGGAAGAGAGGACCAAAATGGTTAAAATTGCGCGAAATTACTTGAATACCCTCCTATTACACGGACTACTAACGCCTAAACTAACAGAGGACCATAATGGTGAAAGTTTTCATAGTCAAGGACTTATTTGTGCACGAAAATATGTCGAGGACCAAATTGGTAATTTCGCAATAGTCGGGGGACCATTTCGGTAATTTACTCATAATTTAAAATGGGTTACGTTTTTCTAGCAAAATTTGGCCCGTGATTTTGTCGGGGTGATCAAATGTGTTAAAAATTCATAGTTAAGGGATAAATTGTTAATTTAAAGTCAAGTACTGAAATTAACAAGACCCATATAGTAATAGGAGCAAAAATGTAATTTTCTCTATTTTATATGTTTCAGTTTCAGCATCATTACTGAATGACTTCACCTTTGGCAACAACTTGAATATTTCTGATGCAAATTCTTGTAACCTTGGGTCCAATGCCAATGGTGTTCATAGGGATCCTTAACTAATCAAAGAGGTTTTGAACAGTGTGCACAAGAAGAAGAAACAATGTGCGCTGGAAGAATGAATAACGTGTACTAGAAGAATGAACAAAATGTGCATTGGAAGAAGGAACAATCTGCACTAGAAAAAGGAACTGTGTGCAAGTGAAGAATGAATAATGTGCACTTTAACCTTTACTGCACATATATATGCATAAGAACAATGTGCTCTGGAAGAAGGAACAATGTGCACGTGAAGAAGGAATAATATGCACTTTAACCTTTACTGCACATATATATGACAAGAACAATGTGTTCTGTTAGGCAAAAAATGTGCACTCTAACATTTTAGAAAGATCGACTATTTTTCTTGTTTTTTCTAATCTTTTTTTTAAGATCCTCTTATAAAATCACAGACTTCATTCCATAAAATTTGGTAGTTTGTACATTACATGCCAAAAATCATATAATAAATATATTCTATGAAGATTTATTTAATAAAAATATGCTCTACAAGGCACAACAATATGTACTGTAAGAACAAACAATGTGCACTGTAAAATCAAACAATGTGCATTGTAAACAATGTGTTCTGTAAGGCACAACAGTGTGGTGGAGTTGCTCTATTGTGAGGGTTATTTTTATGTTTTTTTATTACTTTTTTGCCCTCTAACAAGGCACATTTTATTTAACATTATGAAAATTACATCATTGCCACTGCCACTTCATTAAAGATCAAAGGCAGGGGTTGAGGCATGTACATGCCATGGGGGGCCGGCCCCCCTCCACCACACCCTAATTTTTAAAAATAGTATATATAATATTAAAATTTTTTAAAATATTATATAGAATATCAAAATTTTGTTCTTCCTCCAAAATATTTGGCCCCTCCCGCTTAAATTAACCTTACAAGCTCAGTTATAAAATTCTTTTTCTTCTCAATTTCTCTAGTTCTCTCCTACTTTAGACTGTCTTTTATATATTGTAGACTCACATTCAAACCTCATTTAACCTACTTACTAGTTTCTTTCAACTAGAACCATACATATATACACCTTATACGCTATAAAAAGATAATTTGTCATTATTAAAATCTATGTATATTTTTCAAGTTAATTTTTGTTTTGTTCGTTTTTTTTTCTAACTACTTGTTTGGTTGATTTTTGTTTCATATTCTATTGTTTATTTTAAATAGTTGTTTTGTTTGGTAAATTTTGTGTTTAATTTAATATTAGTAATAATGTAAAAAAATGTGTAGTATTTATAGTTGAGAAAGCATTATGTTTTCAAGAAATAATCAATAGCCTTTTAAAACATGCGTTAATATTTTCATTCTTTCAACCGTACAAAGCAACCTACATTGAAAATCATATTACAAATTAAAATAATTTAATATAGATTATGTTTAATTATAAACGATTTATTCTAAACTTTAGTAAATTTGTAATGTAATGATTATCTTGAAATATGTTAAATGGATATCAATGTATTTGATTTAGTACTTCAACAGTCCGCACCCAGCACTATACAATCCTAACTCCGCCCCTGATCAAAGGCTAAGATAATCTAATTGTTTTTTATCCAATGGTCATATTCTCTGCTCATTTTTCGCCTAAGGATCAATTTTCACATGATCCATTATCTCTCTATATATATAGCACTATGTATGTTGATGCAAAAATGAAAATCCCGATTTTAACTAATCATTATTAACGGATGCTTACGCTGATGAAATGAATATTGTCGTGGTAGCACAGATGAGAGCAGCATGCATGCCCCACATATGTGCCTGTATATATAGAGGCACGACATTTGTTAGTTGTTTAGGCTATATTCCTAGATGTTGTGACCCCCATAAGCAAAAACGTGATGGTAGCAGTGTGCGGAGAAAGTGCGGGTACGGTGGAGAACATGCCTCCAGCAGCAGCAGCTGGTGTGCTAATTCATGTCATGTGACCAACGCGAAGAAAGAGCATGCAGGCGAGAAATATACCATGGTGTGCTTCCGAGATTGCAATTGCCACACCTGTCATGATTTCTATCAAAATGCACAACATGTTTTGGTTTGATTGTATTGAGAATGTTGCATTTAGTTTGGAGTTTAGTCTTTCTAGTAATTAGTGACATTGTATTTATATATATATATAGCACAATATATGTTGATGCAAAAATGAAAATCCCGATTGTAACTAATTAATCATTATTAATGGATGCTTATTTAGATGAAAAGAATTTTGTGGTGGGAGGGCATGTGAATAGAGTAAACCATTTGGTCAGTCCTCTACTACTTAGTTAGTAGTACTCAAATTTAAAAAAAAAAAAAAAAAATCTCTGAAATACTTAGTATAGTAGGAGGCTACTTCGCCACCCTCCTTAAAATCTTCTCAAGTTGATCTTTCGAAAAATTTAAAACAAGGAATTGAATTAATAAAGCAGTAGAAGGCTATTGGTGGTTTTGATTTTAAAAACAAAACAGACAATAAAAAGACCTGTAGAAATTATGAGTTAGTTACGGCTGCGAAACACTTTTTCTAAAGTCTGTGCAAGAAAACGCGCAGGTTCAGTGTCGGGTGTACCATGATGCTTTGTCCAATGCCGACTGGAAATGCTCGGACATGCCTGCAGCAGCTGAATGCAGGTGCTAATTCATGCGACCAACGCGAAATATACGGAGGATGTTGGCGCTCCATGCCGTGCGAAGGCTGTGAAACCTGCGTGCGCTTCGGGTGTGAAATGTGTTGCTTCCGGCCGGGAATGCAATTGCCACACCTCTCATGATTTCTATCAAAATGCACAACATGTGGCGCTCCATATATGTTAGTTGTTTAGGCTATATATATTCCTTATGTTGTTGTGATCCCCATAAGCAAAAACGTGATGGCAGCAGCGTGCGGGGAAAGTGCGGGTGGTGAAATAATGGGAGCAGGCGATGGAGAAATGTTGAGCGCGGAGGAGACGAGAGAGATTTATGGGTTTAAGAGAGGCGATGGGTACGTAGAGATGATGTGCGGAATCACAACCTCAAAGTTTGGTGAATATGGTGGCATGCTAAGGATTTTCGCCAACGGTGACCTCCAAATCACTTGCCAATGCTTTCACGGCTGCACCGCAGGTAACCCTGGCTTCTTCATCTGCTCAGCTTTTTTATTTTGATATATATATATATATATATATATATATATATATATATATATATATATATATATATAT
>NC_044916.1:22377497-22382896 GCF_003576645.1 Ipomoea triloba | reverse complement strand
TATATATATATATATATATATATATATATATATATATATATATATATATATATATAATGACGTTAAATAATGGGCGGTCCTTTAGTTGGGGAGAGGGAGAGACAAGCAGTCCAAAGAATCCCTAATATTAATCCTTTATTTATATATATATATATATATATATATATATATATATATAATAATTTCCAATCACCAAGTGATCGAAAAAAACAGACCAATGTAAACAATTTTAAATGGCAAAAAAAAAAAAAAAAGTTTTGACCACTTTTACTTGGTGGTCCGACCATCCTTTATAAGTGGTCGAAAATATTGACCACCAAGTAAGAGGTCAGGTGGTTGGAATTTTCGATCCTTTTTCATCTAACCCAATTCCTCGACGAAAAAAATGAAAAAAGTCACTTTTACCTTGTGGGGGTTGATAAAGTGGTTAGAAATTTAAAAATTTTTAGCAGTGAAGTAGGCTAAACCCTATATTATTAATAATATAATAATCGTAAATTGAAGTAATTCTCAAAAGTTTATTATTGTATACCATGTATAAGTGGGTGTTTACTAAATTCCTAAAATACATCTTAACATAACTTTGTAAGTGTTCTAATCTTAGAATGAAATGAAATAATAACTTAAAGGTCCTGATAAGAAAACATAATGAAATTAAATATGCTTCAATTCTTAAAGAATACCTTAGTTAATTAACTAGTCTTGCACCAATATGTCTCTTATTTCACATCTGGGATAGTCCTTTAAATCAACATTTTTTTTATTTCCCATTAGGAGCCTAATTCTATTGGCTCTAATTAGTAGATTTGTAGATATATCTTCTCAATCCATGCCACCCCACGTGGTTCAAATTAAATAGTTAATTAATTCCTTCAATCTAATCATTTAATTTCCTTCTTGCTTAATAAAATGCAGAATATTTTGTTTATATATGTATAATTAATTGATGCAAAGACCCTCAGACCAATTAATACGTAATTTTTTAATCGTATCTAATTAATATTTGAACTCTTATGTTGGGTCACGCTTAAAATACGTACTTGATCATTGCACTAATTAGTTAAGATCTACAAACCATTCAAAGCACATAACAATGTCTCAATCTAAATTATAGTAACTTTTAATTTACTATTTCCTGCTAATTAATATCTTACCCCTCAAACCAATATGGTTGGCGTGGTGGTTCAGCACCTCGTCCCACCCCCATGAGGTTGGGGTTCAATCTTTATCCATGTGAATAGAACAAACCATTTGGCCAGTCAATGGTTAGTCTTCCTCTGGAGGGTTAGAGTTAATATCCAATTTGATCCCTCAACTATTACAGGGCGTTTGGTTGGGAGGAGGGAATTAGGGGGTAAAAGAATTGTAATTCGGTGGAATTGCAATTCAATGAATAAAGTAGGAATTGCAATTACAATGTTTGGTATGCAGGAATAGGAGTACAAGGAATTGAAAGGTAAGAAACGACATAATGACTAAAATGCCCTTGTGTTATAGTAGATGTTGTAGTTATAGTAATAGTAGAATAATAATAATATTAATAATAATAATAATAATAATAATAATTCTTTAAATAATAATAATAATAATAATAATAATTCTTTAAATAATAATAATAATAATAATAATTCTTTCAAATTTATTAAAAAAAACAAAGGGTATGTGAGGAGGGGCAAAATTGTCTTTACACCAACAAAATTGCCCCTCCTCTCCATTGAATTGCAATTCATGGGGGGTACCCCATGAATTACAATTCATCATTTGGAGGGAATTGCAGTTCCGCGGAATTGCAATTCCCTCCAACCAAACAATGTAGTTTGTGAATTCATTGAATTGCAATTCAATGAATTCCAATTCCCCAAACTACACCCAACCAAACACCCACTTAGAATTTTACTATTTTGGTCATCGACTACCAATGTTACTCAATTTAGTCTCTAAGTATGTAATTTTTACCTTATTTTGGTCCTCGACTACCAATGTTACTCAATTTAGTTTCTAAGTACGTAATTTTTATCTAATTTAGTCCATCGACTATTAAGATTTCACTACCTTGATCATCGACTACTAAAGTTGTTCAATTTAATCCCTAACTATGCAATTTTTTTCTAAAATAGTAACTTGACTATTGTGATTTTACCACTTTGGTCCTCGACTATTAGGATTTCACTACTTTAATCCTCGACTTTGGTAGTCGATGGTCAAAGTGGTCAAATTTTAATAGTTAAGGAACCAAATTGCGTATTAACTCCATTTAATTATGTTGTGTTCAGGAACGCTGACACCTGTAGAATTCCATAAGCATTCTGCAAAACAAGACAGAAAGAGTTGGAGAAAACACATTTGGGTTATAATTGGCTCTAACAAGGTTCCTCTATCCAAGACTAGATTGCTCAGATACTATGATTCAAAAATGGTAGCCAATGGAGGGATTTGTCACCGCGATGAATTTCGTCAGTGCAGTCTGTGCAAGAAAACGCGCAGGTTCAACCGCCGCAACAAGGAGGAGTGTCGGGCGTACCATGATGCTTTGTCCAATGCCGATTGGAAATGCTCCGACATGCCTGCAGCGGCAGCTACTGGTGCTAATTCATGCGACCAACGCGAAGAAAGAGCGTGCAGGCGCGAAATATACCGAGGATGTTGGCGCTCCATGGTGTGCGAAGGCTGTGAAACCAGCGTGTGCTTCGGGTGTGAAATGTGTTGCTTCCGAGATTGCAATTGCCACACCTGTCATGATTTCTATCAAAATGCATAACATGTTTTGGTTTGATTGAGAATGTTGGATTTAATTTGGAGTTTATTCTTTCTAGTAATTAGTGACATTGTATATATGGATCGGGTTTTATTGGCTTTGATTTAATTTGTTTTATATATTTCAATTTATTATGTAAAAAAGATTTAAGGTGATAATATTTTGGCTTATTTGATCACAATGAGATGTTTGACTTGGCCAAACGAGTGTTTGGTTAATCAGTTTTTTGGTAACAATTTATTATTCCAAAACGTTAAAATTCAAAAAGCTACTCAAAGTAGTTTTTTATCTTTTTTTGAGAAAATAAATTATTTTCTCTAAAACACCCCCAATAATTAAAAAGAAAAAGAAAAACAACGAAAGTGTGTAGACAGGTTCAATAGTCTTGTTTGCCAGTCCCGTTACTCTCATTGTTTCTTCACGGTACTAGGCAACGTGGTGCTTAAACCTGTTGACGGGGCTTATAAGCCAATTTCCTAGTAACGTAAAGGTAATTAGGGCATCCTCAATAGTGGTAGGTTTTTGAGTAGTTTTTACCGGTGCGATTAAGAAAGATAAAATGTGAGGGGAAAGAAAAAATAAAAAATAAAACAAAATAAAATCTGAAACCAACAAAAATAAAGTGCTTAACACGCCCAATGGGCGCGTGCTCGGTGCTGGGCTAGCAGATTGGGCGAGAAACGCGGAAACAATGCACAACACTCTTATGTTGGACCTACATTTCTGACCAAAATCTCTATTTTGCTACAAGAGCTGAAACCTTCTCTCACCTCACCCTCTCTCTTCCACCTCACCCACCTTTCCTCAAATACTGGTCCAAAATCTATTATTGTGGATGACCTTAGCAACGGGACATGTGATTATTAATTAGTGTTCATAGGCTTCCTAAGCCTGTGAACATATGTTTATCTTTTAAATATAAATTCTATAATAATAATATTATTATTATTGTTATTGTTATTGTTATTATTCTTATTAGTATTAGTATTAGTATTATTATTATAGGTTAAAATAACATAATACTCACATACCAAAAGTCATTTTGCATATAATCAGCTATCCACTAATAGCTAATTTATCAAACATCTTTTTACAATCATCTAATACTATTAGAGTGGTCTCTACTGTGTCGTCGTAATCCCAGGCGGAAGCGTTCTGGCTGTCCGTGTCCAACATCGCAAGTTCCCTATAGGGTAAGGGAGTCGGGCTTTAGCTCAAAAGGCCCAACCGCGAATGGACCAACGCCAAGAAGATACATGCGAATAAAGCGCAAGATAATTGTAAAAACATGCAAAAGGTTGGTCGAGGTCGGGACTCACCTGAAGGAAGATTGGGGAAGCAGCATCTAAAGTCGAGTAAGTATCGGCAGATCGGGAAGCTTTGATTTCAGATCCGGAAGCTCTGATTTCGCCTTCGAAAAAATCGCGTGCTCTAAGTGAGGCGAAATGACGTATTTATAGGGACGCGCAGGAAGCTGAAGCGGCACCGCGGCATGATGAGGCGGGAATCACGAGAGGCCACACTTTCGTGGACACGTGTGCGTCGCAGGCCGGTTGATTTCCGACGACAATTCAGCTACTTGGTCGGGCCGTAATAAAATGCGCCGCCTTCGTCGAACCCTCATCATCAGGCACCCCATTTAGGGGGGACTATATGATGGGGAAAATACCTCGGACCCGTACCGTAACCCAGTCGTATACGTCACGGGCTCACCCGACCTATTCTCTGTCCATCCCGACCTCCCAGGCGCCGACCTCACGCACCGTTCCCGACCTCTCTTTGGTGTGCAACAGGAATCTTATGCCACGTGTACAGTCTTAGGCGCGGTAGCAGGAAGCGACAGCGCATGACCTCCACGTGTGAGACATGCCGGCCACCCGGAAGCTGTCCCTCGGCCTCAATTATAAATACCCGCATTTATGGAGAAGAGAGGACCTTTTTGGCATCAAACCTAACGACCGATATTAATTCCCCGAACATATCCTCCTCCTGTATTCTCGGGTGCCCTATCGACTCGTTATAATACTAAGTCATCATTATACTTCGTATTTACCATATCACCTTAATTAACTTAGGTCTTTTATGAACAAACCCAACATTTATTCTCGGTACTTTAAAGGATGTTTCTCAAAATAAAATAACTAAAAAAAGAAAACCATCCGAATTTTACAAAATAGTACAATGTATGATCTCTAAAACCTTAAAAGCATGCCTTGAGTAGAAATCTCTTAATGTTAGCATAATGCTACCTATATTCCATGACTAATTACTTAACTTAAACACTACCTCTCACGATTAAGAGTTCTGTCACGTCACTTACGGAGGGAAAATTTCACCAACTAATGTCACCATGCCAATACAAGAATCCTCATAGGATAGTGATATGGGGCTTTTCAAGATTAGGTCCCCATGCCTATCCTAAAAGATGTCAGTGGCAATATCAATATCTCACTCATATTTAATAGGATCCATCAAGATGCAAACTTTTGCCTCACTTAATTTGGGGGTTGGCACAATCTGTAATAACGCATTGGTATCATTTGAGAGCCATGGGTGATGTGACTGATGTCAAATATAGATATCTTTATCGTTGCCTATTCTGCGACGCACTCCTCCCCCCCCCCCCCCCCCCCCCCCCCCCCCC
>NC_044916.1:22346400-22376870 GCF_003576645.1 Ipomoea triloba | reverse complement strand
CGCACTCCTCCCCCCCCCCCTCCACCCCCCACCCCCCTCCTTGATGAGATTTTGTGCAGCATGAATGCTACGCTAACAGTAGCTCAGATTATGACCCAATGTTGCTTCAATGAACGAGCTTTTGGGGTAGTAATGTGCTTTGAGGGCTCAAGAAACCAGGGTAGACCGATTAGTTAAAAGGCACCACCCTTGTTTACCTAAGAGGGTCAAATTGAACTCATTAAGCAGCTTGAAACTGGGACCACCCACAGTTAGGGGCATAGAACTTGGCCTAGGCCAACCAGTGGATCCCTTTGTCATTGGCTAAGCCATTTCCCCACCGCCCAGTACCTATTCATAATCCGTTCCAAATTTTCACAAAAGGTCTTTGGTAGCAAAAGTACGCTCATGATATAAGTTGGCAGAGCTACAATTCAACCAAAATTGTGATGAGTAAAATGGTGATAGTAAAAAGAGGGTGTGAACCAACATGGTTGGCGTGGTGGTTCAACATCTCGTCCCTTAAGTATGAGGTTGGGAGTTTGATCCCCACCAATGTGAATGGAGCAAACCATTTGGCCAGTCACTAACAAGAGAGTATGTAAGCACAATACTTGTTAAAATTCACCAACTGTCCGAAAAAGTGACACACCTATTAACTTCCATTGCTTCATGGGCATTAGCTTTGGAAAATAGAAGGCTATCATGTCTAGAAAAGTGACCCACCTATTAACTTCAATCGCTTCATGGCGTTAGCTTTGGAAAATAGAAGGCTATCATCAGCGGGCGCACAATACTTATTAAAATTCTCTTATTTCAAAAAAAAAATACTTATTAAAATTCACCACCTGGCGGAAAAAATATGTGACACATCCTAGGGAATTGAAACAAATCGAATTATGTATAGCTCTCATCCTAGGGAATGGACATGGATGACGTATACAAATCTAATTGATGTTCCTTGTATTATATTTTTGGAAACACTTTCTACATTATAAAAGTGAGAGGAATACAATTTAATCAAGTTTGGATAATATCTAAACTAGAATATGATTAGAACTGTATTAGTGTCTGTCCAACCATCTCAAAGTCAAAACAAATAAGTAACTTGTAAAATGTCAGTATAATCAGGAATTTTCACTTTTCCATAGTATAATCACTTGATCATTTGATATCCTCATATCCAATTCACTGCAGTATAGTTAATTTAGATGCTGATTTGTTAGTGGACCTTCATGGAGGGATTATATTGGTCTTATCAGAGAAATTGTTGTGCTGGCTTCAGTCGCTTGGCCGGCACACAAGGAATATAATCTCTCTAGCTACAAATAAAAGTGAATGGCATGCAGTTGTTGAGTCAAATTAAATTAGCAGATTGTCCCGAGGTTTAGCTTAGTTGATTCGTCGCTTGATCTGGGTAGTTTAGCGTAGTTGGCTCGTCGCCTGACTTAAAGGTCATCACTAGAAGCAGCAGTAGTGCGGAGTTCTGAATCTCACTAGAAACATGCATGCATGGAAAAAAGACTCAAAGATGATGGAAGGTCTGGATTGGATCCCTTATGCACATGAATACTAGGATCTGACCGGTGAACTGACTATGCAACTCACGATTTATCTCTGGGGCTCTAAGAACGGTGTCCTGTGGGCTATCACTAAGTCTAAAAGAAAATTAAATGAACAGCAGAAAAGAGTTTGCTATTTAAGGTTCATCTAATTGTAGGATCACTAAGTCTAAAAGAAAATTAAATGAACAGCAGAAAAGAGTTTGCTATTTAAGGTTCATCTAATTGTTCAAAAGAAAACAAAGGTTGCTTGGAGTTTTTCTAAAGCCTATTATGCTCATTGAGAATGCCAGGTATATTGGAGTATGCTATTTAAGGTTCATCTAATTATTATACCTTTTTAAACTGCATTCTTTTCTATCTAAATTTACTGCTCATTTGTATTTTGTTTTTGATCTTTTCAATCTATACTTCTTACCATTTCTACTATTCTTATTGTTTGTTTTGTTTTGGGGAAACTGATAAATCCTATATGTCTTGTTAATGATGGAAATCCTATTAGTTGTTACAAAACTTAGAAAGCTACAAAATCAAACTATAAACATGCATTTAAAAAACTATGAGTACAAACTTATAAGGAATGATTTACATATAAAATATTGATGCCTAACTTATATATATATAAAAAAATAGAAAAAGACTCATTTTTGTTGTCTTTGTTTTATTTTTTGTTTCAATGAAAAAGGCAAATTGGCCCCTATTGGATAAAATAAGAGATTTTAGCAATATTTAGTGTTGACTCCAGATTATGCAGACCATTTACTGTAGGCTTAATGCCTTTACCTTAATCATGATTCATTTGTTGTATTGTGGATGCTTAGTGATGTTTCCTTTGTATCTTATTTACTAAGGTTTACTTGATGTGCAGATTGATGGGTTTGAGCAGGAGAAGAAAGTTGTGGTTGTTGCTGCAACGAATAGGAATTGATGAAACAAGATCTTGATCCTTCTCTCTGATTAGTTATCTTGGTAAACATAATCATTTATATCATAGCCGTACAACTCTTCCTAATTACAGGTTCTGCAAAAGGGGAGATGTGATTGTTGCGTGGGTATGCATTGATGAATGGTTTAATACATTGCATTGAAGTAGAAATGTGAGATGTATTGCTTTTATTGCTTTTGGTACAAAGTTTGTCGAAGATTATTACTTTTGAATTGATATTGATAATTTTTTATTGAACTTGTATTATTAATTAGTATCAATTGTGAGATTAATTATTACTTTTATTAATTTTGATATTATTTCATATTATAAATATAAATTGTACAGGTTTTGGATGTGATTGTGATAGCTATATGTATTTGAGCAGGTTTTGGGTGTAAATAGAAAAATAAATTGAATATTTTTTTAAAAAAAATACTCTATAGGTTTTGGGTGTAAATAGAAAAATAAATTGAATATTTAAAAAAAAAAATACCCTACAACGTTGGCTAATTAGACTAGCCGACGTTGTAGGGTATTTTTTGATTTTTTAAAAAATACCTACAACGCCGGCTAATTAGACTAGCCGACGTTGTAGGATATTTTTTGATTTTTTAAAATTATCTACAACGTCGGCTAGTCTAATTAGCCGACTAGCCAACGTTCTAGGTATTTTTAATTTTTTAAAATCCTCTACAATGTCGACTAGTCCAAATAGCCGACGTTGTAGGTATTTTTTAATTTTTTTATTACCTACAACGTCGGGTATTCTTATTAGCCGACGTTATAAGGTATTTTATTATTATTTTTAATTACCTACAACGTCGTCTATTCTTATTAGCTGACGTTGTAGGTATTTTTTAATTTTTTAAAATCATCTACAACGTCGGCTAGTCTAAATAGCCGACGTTGTAGGTATTTTTTTTATTTTTTTAATTACCTACAACGTCGGCTATTCTTATTAGCCGACGTTGTAGGTAATACTTTCAACGTCGGCTATAATATAACCGACGTCGAATGTGTACCTTATAACATCGGCCAAATCAACGTCGGCTTTTAGCCGACGTTAAAGGGTCCATTAGCCTACGTTAAAAGCCATCTGTGTAGTAGTGATACAAATATTAATCTTCCTTGTATTTTTGGAAACACTCTTTCTACATTATAAAAGTTAGAGGAATACATACAATTTAATCAAGTTTGGATAATATCTAAAATAGAATTTGATTAGAACTTTATTAATTAGTGTCCGTCCAACAATCTCAAAGTCAAAACAAATAAGTAATTTGTAAAATGTCATTATAATCAGGAATTTTCACTTTTCCATAGTATAATCACTTGATCATTTGATATCCATTTCACTGCAGTATAGTTAATTTAGAAGCTGATTTGTTAGTGGACCTTCATGGAGGGATTATATTGGTCTTATCAGAGAAATTGTTGTGCTGGCTTCAGTGGCTTGGCCGGCACACAAGAAATCTCTCTAGCTACAAATAAAAGTGAATGGCATGCGCGCAGTTGTTAAGTCAAATTAAATTAACAGATTGTCCCGAGGTTTAGCTTAGTTGATTCGTCGCCTGATCTGGGGAGTTTAGCGTAATTGGCTTGTCGCCTGACTTAAAAGTCATCACTAGAAGTAGCAGTAGTGCGGAAGTCTGAATCTCACTAGAAACATGCATGCATGGAAAAATTAAAGACTCAAAGATGATGGAAGGTCTGGATTAGATCCCTTGTGCACATGAATGCACAATACTAGGATCTGACCGGTGGACTGACTGTGCAACTCAGGATTTACCTCAGTAGTACAGTGGGACTCTAGGGGCGATGTCCTGTGGGGTCAGGATCACTAAGTCTAAAAGAAAATTAAATAAACAGTCGAACAGAGTTTGTTGAATTTACAGACCAAGAATGGGTAACATTTATTTTCAATTCCTTATTGATTGTTCAGATCGAAACTTGGGCTGCAAATCTTTTTGACCCAATCTAGCTAGCTAGCTAGCTAGCATTGATGAGTTTCATATACTTTTCAATAATCATCTCAGGAGAAAAATCAGTGAAATAGCCTTTCTCTACATCCAGGTCTTCTTGTGCAGCCAGCATCTCAACGCGATTCTGGACATGGTCTGCCCCAATTTGGTTCGGCTCCAGCAGAATGCAGGCGATCTCAGTTGTGCCCTCGCCATGAAGCAGGCCAAGGGTCTGCACAGCAGGCAGGCCCCCGCCTCGAGCACTCACCCTCGCAGCAATCCGCCTCGCAGCCGACACATCAGTGGACATGATGGGGACGTTGTACATGGCTACCCAAGCCCGTGCACCGATCATCGTGATACCCCTAGCTCGGGACACCACGTCAGGGCCCTCGTCGGGCTTCACTGGAAGAGACTCCAGGTGTGGCCACCCAGCCCACTGGATCCCCCTCAAGTTAGGCCTGTAATATCCCAGCTCACGCCTGATTGTGTCCAAAGCCTTCCCAGTTGGGTGCGCATCGTTATACAAATAAACCGGCACTGCATATATGCATAGAAACATGTAACAGTACAGTTGGATCAATGTTAAAAATAAGCCAAATGTTCGGCTGAGGCAGTGAAAGGCCAAGTCCATCAATTAGTAGTTAGAGAATTATCGTGGAAGGTTGATGAAGGGCAAGTCCACTCTTCAAAATGTATGAAGAAGAGGTAAACCCTTAATCTTCTTTTAAGCAGGTTTACTCCTCCGGTTACCCATAGCTAACCTGCTCAAACTCAGGGGTTTGAGGATCGAACCTTTGTAGGTAGAGCACTTTTACCACCTGAGCTGTCCTTACGGACGGTAAACCCTTAATCTTAACAGGTGGTATAAGAGTCAGGTTGCCGCTTGAGCCCCAACAATAACAGATGGTGCTGGGAATGAATTTTTGGGTGAAGGAACAAATCCAGCACCCTGCATATTGAGTTGACGGAGGCTGGCAATGGGCCAAATCTAGTACCAGACTCTCCAAAATGTATGTTGTGGTAAACTCTTGATCCGAACAAGCAAGGTTAGAGGCTTTAGAACCAGCAACATGTGCTGGTGGGAGGGGAGAAATTGTTGAGTGGAGCCAGTGAAGGGTCAAGTCCACCATACTTGCTCTAGAAAACAATATATGAAAATAAATTTATGCATTTGTTAGGAGTAGTTTAACTTTTAACATAATGGTAATGTTTATTAAAGGTGCATATATTATTCACCTCGAAATCGGCTTCCAAATTCTGCAGCCAATCGTTTAGCCAGCCAAGCAGCCTCGTCTAACGAGGCCTGGGCGAGGGGATGAACCGTAATGTCATCAACGACGCCGAGGCGGGGGTGAGCGCCGGAGTGGAGTTCAAGGTTTATGCCGTCGTAGGCAGCAGCAGCGATGGCCACCACGGTTTGCTGCAGCGGGCAGTAAATGGGGGTCCCGGTGGCGTCGTGGATAACATAGGACACCAGAGTGTAGTTAATCCGGTTATACTCACGGTCCTCGAATATGTTGACGATGACCGTCTCCGGATCAAGCTTGGCGGCGCGTTGAATGCTCTCCAGAGCTTCCCGGTTTCGCGATTCGGAGATGTGGAGTTTGCAACACAACAGCACGGATTGCATCACCGATTTCTTCTCCTTCAATTGGGTAGGATTAGTGCAAGCTAAAATTCAGTTTATTTTCCCACTGACATTAACTAGGTTGATTCACAACTTTTAAAATTTTTGTACTAATTGATTCATAAGTATTAATTTTTAAGGTAAATGATTCTTCGGTTTAAAATGTTCACCAATTTTTTCACTAGAAAATTATTTTTCGTTCATGAGGTATATTGGTCTGAGCATTTTAAGCATTATAGCTAAAACTGCAACCATTTTTTTTAATGAAAGAAACAAATCAAAATCAAATATTAAAAATAAAAATGTGGATATCATCAATTAATATAAAAGGAAAATACTTCTTATCCCTCTTAATTTTTTTTCCTCTTAAATTCTCTTAACGACATTCTACCATTATTGGGTGTGATGAATTGACTGATACCATCAACTTTTAACAAAAAAAAAAAATAAATTAACCAATCAAACAATGACATAAAGGAAGATTATGAGTAGAAAATATTTTAGGATGAATTGCATTACTTTTGAATTTTGGTAAAACTAAAATAACGCCATGGTTATCAATTTTACCCAAAGACTTATGGTTTGGGCCAATAAAATTATAAAATTTTAAAATTAGGATAAAAGAATTCCTGATAAATTTGATGGCCCAAATGGACAAAGCCTAAAATTGAGTGAAATAGTCAGATAGTTTGAGCCATTTAAAGTTATTTTTTGTATCAAAAGTGACGTGTAATAATATACAGAGTTTGTATGTAAATTCATTTTAGTATTTTTTTTAATACTAAATGTGCAAATAAAATTTTTAAATATATTACAAAATAATTTTTTTATGAAAATAAATAATGAACAAAAACTTATATATAACTAATATATTATAATGTAATTATATCAATCATTTTTAGTTGTAATTTGAACGTAGAGGTTTAAATTGATTAAATGATATATAAGTTTATATTAAATATTAGAATAATAGAGTCAGTAGCATTAAAAAAGTATTAGAGTAAATATGTTAATTAATTAAAATTAAATATTTAAAATATTAATTTAAAAACATTAAAAATTTAATTGCCATGATTTGATAAATCGACAGTCTAATCTTAGGGTTTAATTTAAAAAAAAAAAAAGAGAGAAAATTATAATCTTCGTCCATAAGTTATAGAATAATTATAGAATCCGTCGTAAGTATTAGTCGTGTTCACTTTTCGTCCTTAAATTATCATTGGTGTTACACTTTTCGTACTTTTATTAACTCTTCATGATCATTTTTCATCCCTAAGTTATACTAAAGTTACAAATTTTGTCCCCAATATTTTATTAGTAAAGCAACGAAAAATGAAACTATAATAATAACTTAAGTACGAAAAGTGAACATAATTAATAATTAAATGTAAATTTTACAATTATTATATAACTTAGTAATAAAAAGTATAAGTTTCCCTAAAAAATTTTAAAGTCCACAAAAAAATCGATTAATGCAAACGATAGAAGTCTCCCTGCCCGAGGTAAAGGACAAACGAGAATCACGTGTCTCGTGAACATGACACTATCACAGCACAAATTCGTGGATATGCGTGGTCCAGCACACCCGCCCCTATGATATTTTCTTTTAATTCCCTTTCTTCCTTAATAATATGCTAAGATGTACTAATTAATGTAGTTAAATAGAAAAGAGTCGAAACAATAATAATTGCATTTTAATTTTTATTATCCACTATTTGATCAATACTGCCAAAATTGATCACAACACTACATCGGCATGTACAATTGTACATTATTAGGTGAAGAAACTAGAAGACTACAGCTTAATCCTTTTTAATTGAAGTTTAACTTGACTATAATATCTTTGTGTTGAGCATATAAAATATATATATAAATATGAAATTTAGACTTTTAGTTGAGATGACGCACATGCTCCAATTCTTTTTATTAAAATGAAAATATGAAAAATAAAAAATCTTGTTGGTCTTAAAGATGGAGTAGTATTTTATTCCAACATTTTAGAACAATTAATTATCAAATGTGAAAGGCTGAAAACAAGCACATCAATCAAAATAACCACATAGTAGTCACTTTGAAAGGACAAAAATAATCACTTTAAAACATAATTAAAGAACACAAATGCTCTAAATCGCTGAAGAACCAAATAACTTTTTTGGTATTTTGACTCGGTTTAAATGTCAAAATGATTACGGATTCACTATTTACCAAACAAGTTCAAAATTAAAATACCGTGTATGTACATCTTATGTGGGCAGTGGTTCTTTAAACATCCCTATTACATACATTCTTTATAATTCAAACTTGATTTTAGTTACTATAATACTATACATGAACCATTCTTGCAAAGATGAGAGAAGCGTGCTATTGAAATCTCCACAAATGCAAGGCATTGTCTCTATTATTTCAAATAATCAAGAAAACTTTTTTCCTCAAGTCCTATTCTAGTTCATCAGTATATGTATATATATATATATATATATATATATATATATATATATATATATATATATATATACCAAACTCAAAACTGATACATAGAGAAACTGACAATCTGAAAAATACTAACAGCCCGTTTGGTTCGCTGGAAAATATTTGAAGGAAATGGAATTCAAATTCCATGGAAAACAAATTACCAGGAAAATAGATTCTATTGTTTGGTTGGTGGAAAAGAAATTACTGGAAATACGAATTCCATTGTTTGGTTGGGTTTGGAATGATAAGAAATAATGTGTAGAATGACATAAATAACCCTACACACTAATAATAATATAATAATAATAAGAGTAATTAATAAAGTTTGGTGGGGTAAAATTGTAATACTAGTTTTCCATTGAAAAAGTTTTCCATAGAAAACAAAATATCTAAGATTTCCATGGAAAATATTTTCCTCATTGTTAAGGAAAACTTTTTCCATGGAAATTGTTTTCCATCCAACCAAACAACATAAAACGTCATTTTTCCCAACTTGTAGGAAAACTTTTCCCATGGAAAATGTTTTTCATCCAACCAAACACGCCCTAAAAAGTATATATATATGGACCAAACTCAAAACTGATACATAGAGAATCTGACAATCTGAAAAATACTAAAGAAGTGATCTTTTATTGGAAGGAAAGAAGAAGAAGAAATTGATAGCGAGTTACCTTGGAATTTGGGTTATTGGCAGCCATTTTTCCTCTTGCTGGTTTGATCTCTTTCTCTTCCTTTACTTCTTGGTTCAATAATGGAGAAGAGTCAGAGAGTGATTCAATATATAGTACTGTTTTTTTTTTTTTTTAAATTAAATAAAAAGAGGTGGAAGATTAGATGGTTTCTGGGTATGTCATTTTGAGGCTATTGAGTCACATTGATGTAAAATGTACACTTGTACAGGACAGATGTCCCCATCCACCTGCATTATACAAATAAAGAGTCCAACAATTATAACAATGAATAAAATATAAACAATGTATTCTTAAAAGGAAAAAATGACAATTTTAATACATTAGTTATATATAAACCATAGACTCAGTTCATGAATTATTACACTATACAAATTTTTCCCTTTAATTATATTGAAAATGACTGTTTCAGTCTATTACTTATAAATTTTACTATCACTGACAAATGATTTTGAATTTTCAAATTATTAGAGGACCATGCATATTCGTCATTTTGTAAATTTTTCTCAAATTATAACCATGAATCTTCATATATAAACCACCATAGCATTTTAATATTAAAAAAAAAAAACTTAAACCAGTAGAATTCATTTTTTATTTGCACCATTTGTTCTCAATTATTTTAACTCATTCAAGACTACCAACTAATTTCAATTTAATGGTTTAGCCATTTCTCCATGTATGCTAATTCCAATATTTCAAGCAATATAAATATATAATTATACTCTATATGTGTTTTTTTCATTGTTTTTTTCATCCAACAAATAAAGATAATTATCCTATCCATCCAACTACCACTAATAAATCTAAAATCAACAACATGATATGATGAAAAAATGATTGCATCTCCAACAAAATAAAATAAAGTTAATTTCAGAAATGGTCCTTCGACTATTGACTTTTACCAATTTTTGTCATTAACTTTTAATTTGACCAAAGTTGGTCCCTTAACTATTGATTTTGTACCAATTTTGGTCCTTCTGTTAACTCTAGGTTAAATAGGTGTTAAAATTGAGGGCAAAAATGTAAAACTAAATATTTGAGTCTTTAATATATTACTGCAATGTAATATATACTCCGTAATATATATATATATATATATATATATATATATATATATATATATATATATATATATATATATATATTTGTAAATTCTCTAACTGGATGTTGAGTGTTATTGTATATTTTATTGTTGTATTAGGTGTTTTTTTTTTGTTTTATTCTATGTTAATATTTTACTGCTCTAATTTGCATTTTTCTGGTTGAAAATTTGGTAATCAAAGTGATGGATGAGTTGTACCATAAAGCAAAAAAAAAAAAAGAATAAAGCAAAAAAAAAAAAATTAACATACCGGTGCCCTTTTCTACCACTTTTTCTATCAAATAAAGCAACAAAAAAAAAAACCACCTAATACAACAATAAAAATTATTACGGATTATATATTACATTGTAGTAATATATAGAAGGCCTCAAATATTTGGTTTTACATTTTTGCCCTCAATTTTAACACCTATTTAACGTAGATTTAACAAAAGGACCAAAATTGGTACAAAATCAATAGTTAAGGGACCAACTTTGATCAAATTAAAAGTCGAGGACAAAAATTGGTAAAAGTCAATAGTCGAAGGACCATTTCTGGAATTAACTCAAATAAAATAATACATACAAATACTGATTAAATTAAAATAGTAATATGTTGTAATTTAGCTTTCTTATTAGCCAAGTCTCTTGTGGTAGTTGTACGGTAAAATGCGGATAGATTTGTATGTAAGGTAATAAAATATAAAGGGGTATGAGTAGAGAAAAGAGAGGAATACAAGATGTAGAACACAAGATATCTATTTCATTTAGCCTTCAACATGAATATATATACATCCATACAACCCTTCATTTTTCTATAACATAATCAATGGAATAAATGGAAGATAAAAGAAGAGTCTTATGATAATGACCATTAATATAATATTTATAACACTCACCTTGGCTATTATCTATGCCGCATAGTAGTTGTAAGGGGAAATAATCATTATAAGCAGTGATTCGAATTTGTATTAAAGCTGCAGCATACAATACTGCATGTCCCCAACAAGAAACCAGTAAGCTGGACTTTAGTAATAATGATCTAGCAATTAATTTAATACACTTACCGCATGTTTGGTTTACGGAATAGGCCTGGAATGGCATAGCATTCCCGGGAATAGGCATATTTCTTTGTTTGGTAATGCTTTTTATTCCCAGAAACATTATTCCTGTGAATGAGCTATTACCAAACCCCCCTTGGTATTAACCTATTCCTAAGTTCTCAGGAATAGACAAATTTTCTTATTTAATATTTTACCCTTAATTAAACTTAAAATATATTTAGATCACAACACTCTGAATCAAATTAATTTTTATGACAAATTTTTTATGATAGTGAACAGTATTGAGCCAAATATGGCACAACATTATTCATCTACACTATTTAAAAAAAATTATATTCCTGTTTTGCACCTGTTACTTTTTAGTAATTTCGTTTTAATCTTTTATATTGTTTTTATGTATTTATATATTTTTGTTAAATATTTATACGTATATTTTATATTATTAAACATAAATAATATCATCTCATCAGACGATTAAAACAAGATCAATATTTAACATATATTAATTAAATATTATACAAATAATCAAGTGTTGGTATAATTTTTTAAATTTTATACCAAAAAGTAAACAACTCTTTCCAAATAATTCACAATATACACATTTAAATAAATAAATATAAAAATGAAATGTAATCTAAGTACAAGTTTAGTTCAGGAATCTAAAATCTCATTTGGTTCATTCATAATACAACATTTGTTGATTATTTCCAGTCAAGTGATGATCTTCTTGAATTTTCTAGTGGAAAGATGTCCATGAGTGATTGTGTTCTTAGTGTTCTTGCTGCACTAGAAGTGAGTGGTTACTTTGCATCATTTTGGTTGTTTTGAATGGCGTATAGAGCTTGTATTCTCCTTAGGATAATCTCATCACATTTTATAGTAATATTAGGACTATTGAATATCTGATCATTTGTTGTAGGAAGACTCCTTAAAATAAGGAGATTTACACATCTCAAACCAACTTCCTGAAGACTTCATAATCTCTTCTTCTAAATATTATTAAATGTTCTTTAAAAATTTTTGTTACTTATATGAATATTTTATTTCATAATTTATAGATCATTATATTAATATTGTAATTGCTATAGAATAGTATTATATAAAAATCTTATGTAATAATAATAATAAATAATAATAATAATAATAATAAAATTTTGTATAAGGGTATTTATGTCTTTTAAATATATATTCCATTTCTATTCCTTTAACCAACCAAACGTTGGAATACAATTCCTAAAGTCTATTCCTTTCGCGAACCAAACAATAGAATACAATTCCTGTTATATTCCTTACTTATTCCATTCCTTATGTAATATCATTCCTATTCCCTCCAAATCTATTCCGTGAACCAAACGTGATGTTAATTAGAGATTCAACTAGACCATTCTAAGTATGGACATAAGGTACGAGATGCTCCACTTTGATGCCCAGGGCCATACAATAATCATCGAAAGCAGTCGATGTAAATTCTCCAGCATTATCTATTTTTATTGATTTAATCGGATAATATGGGAACTTGGCATTTAATTCAGTAATTTTCGCAATAAATTTAGCGAAAGCTTTGTTCCTCATTGATAACAGACTAACATCAGTCCAACGAATAGAAGCATCAATAAGGACCATAAAATATCTAAATGGCCCAGGAAGTGGATTAATCGGTTCACAAATGTCGCCCTGCAACCTTTGCAAAAAAAAAAAAAAAGTGATTCATGTCCAATCTTAATACGCGACAGGCATATAATATATTTACCTTTTGGACAAGCAACATATGTATACATATTTGACGAATGTGCAAGAGATCTTGAAAGGATATGTCAAATAGAACTAAAAATGATCTGACCCATCATATTCTGCCCAGGATAAACCAAACGGTCATGCTAAATTTGAAAAGAATGTAGAATTTTGAGTTTCAAGGTTAGTGCAATGCACAGGTTATTGTATATAGGTATAATATAACCCAAAAGATAAAGATGAAAGTTTTTCAACCTCTTGCTTATGACCAGTGATCAACTGAGTCATGATTAAGAACTCAAGGTTGCTCTTAATTAGTTTTGATTTCTATATGAAAATTATTTGATCTAATATCTTTGAAACTCAATAAGGTTCGTTTAGATTTGGGGTACAATAAAACATTTTCAATTAGTAACTTTGTACCTTTAGGGAGGATAAGTGAAGCTCTACTAGAGCCTACTACCTGTAGCTCATCATTGGCAATCGTTGTGATGATATTACTATTAGTCTTGGTTAGGGTCTGAAAAAACCTTCTATCCATAAGGATACTATGTGTAGTTGCACTATCCACCAAACACAATGTTGATTCATGCTCCATTGTGTAGATAGTAAAAATTTGTAGTCTTGTTATGTGCACATGCCAAAAAAACATTCAATCATGATATTAAAATAAAATGGAAAATTCATTTTCACTAACTCAAAAACGAAACAACACAAAAAGTTCATAAAATGTCATAACGTGATCACCATAATCTTCAAGCTCATACTTCAGGAGATCATCATCGTCATGTCTGCGGCACATACGAGACCAGCCGCTTGAGTCAAACACTCGCCCTTTCCTGGGTAAAGGCGTGCACAAACCAACTCTGCCAACTAATTAATTATTTAATTATATCAGATTTCATATACTTATATATAAAACTGCACTATACATACATATATATATATATATATATATATATATATATATATATATATATATATATACAAGGGCTATATAGGAGGTGAGGGTGGGGTGAGTAGGGGCAGCTGCCCCCACTACCCCATGCTGGATCTGCCCCTGATTGGGCTTACTGTTGACGTTTGCAAAGTTATCATGTCGTCTTTCTTGTTTTGTTCGATCCTTTTTGTTCCTATATCATCTAATAGGATATCACATTCTTTAGCTTCCCATGCTTATAGCCAGGATCACTCGTTGTACCGGGACTTCGTCCCTCTTGACTTTATTTAGTTTATGCCGTAATCGACATCAATTTTTGCTTTAAAATATATATATATATATATATATATATATATATATATATATATATATATACATACATACATACACACACACACATTATATATTGAATTTATACGTGAGTTATTTTCTAAAATATAAATATCAAATTTATAAAAAAAAATGTCTTACATTAATAATAATAATAATAATAATAATATTATTATTATTATTATTATTATTATTATTATTATTATTACTTACTTACTTACAATAATATAAATGTCTTTAAATCTAAATAGATCTAAAATTTTAATATAAAATACTAATATTGAGCACCTATTTTTACACATAAAAAATATTATTATAAATTATAAAAAAGAAAGAAAGAAATAACATATCTTTTAATAAATACTACCATTGTAACCGAGTTAAAAGTACTAAAAAGAACATGTCTTTTCTTCTAGAAATTAAATACCAGGACATAGTTTTTTAGGCAGTTTCCACGTCGGTAGCCCACTAGCCCATAGATATCACAACTTTATCTCTTATTTATTTTGCAAATAGTAATTAATTCTTCCCAAACTTGGTGGTTAGAATATCAATATCTTCTTCTTCTTTCTAAAAAAAAAAATTAATTTTTTTCATCAGTTGAAGCTTCAATTCTGACTTTAAACTGGTTGATTTTTTCATCACAAAAGCTAATAATGATATATATAATATGGAGACGCATGCACACTATGTTTTCTTGATAAGTTTGTCTTTCTAGTACAATTTATTAAGTTTGTAGTACTACTTCATCACATATTTTAGGCATTTTCTTATGCTAAACATGTGTTACAGAGTCAATAAACTTTAGCTTATCTATTGATTGGTCCATGTATTATTTTATCCGATCCAAAAATGTATGACACTGATTTTTTTTTAAATAATAAAAAAGGTTTAGAATCACTACATAATAGTATATGTATGTGTATATATATATATATATATATATAATGGGTGAACTCGAGACAGTTCTTTATGTGACGCAGTATACAGGATTACAGGCACACCATAATTTGGGGTTCATATATGACAATGACTTGGCCATGATTTTGGCAGGTGTGCATAACCCAATCCATTATTTCAACCTGCATTAATTTTATTCTCTATTCAATTATCATTGCAATTTAAATAATAGCTTTAAATCTTTGTAGGAACATCTCTGTCTGAATTAATTAGAGTTAAATCTATTTTTGGTCCTACATTTATTACGCGTTGGACACATTTAGTCCGCTTTTATTAATTTTGTCACATTTTGCCCAGACTTAATAAATGTTGGACAATTTTAGTCCACCGTCCAAATTGATGTTAAGTCTCCGTGAAGTAGAAGGGTATTTTTGTCTTTTCCGGTGATCTTTCAAATTTGTGTTGACCGGGTGATTGCCGCATGCGTTCACAGGTTCAAATTATAATTAAGACATGTGGCTCTAAAACCAGAGTTACCTCCATGATTATGCAAAGTCAAAGATACAGACATACAATACTATCATTAGCTAAAATACTGGAACTGTGAACATTTTTGCAGTCACGCCAATTGTATTGTGCACATTAGAAGAGTTAGACGAGACCACGTACACCTGGGGTGGACCTTGAAGCAGATCAGAACCATGAGCCAAGGTATTTGTCGACTTGGTCTTTTAATTTGCGCTTATGATTCGGTCTGGACAGACGCATGGAGTCACCGGATTCACTACCGACGGCACAGGACCACCAGCACGATGCTGTTGCCCATCCATTACCTGGGAAGAGATCTTCGCCATGGCGATTGACCCAGCCAAAGCCGAAGAGACGCCACTGCCAGTCTTAGCGACATCCACCAAACTGTCTCACTGGTCAATCTCCAACCAACGGAAGCTCATCGCCACCTGCAATGATGGTGGCCCTGCTACCATCCATCTCTTTGTTCATCGCCTCCATAGGATCCGTCAGCGATATGATCATCAGGGAGGGACAGGGACCGCCGCGATGACACAAACCCAATCGTACCTTCCATTCTTCGATCGATCGGCTACCGATGAAAACTGCGAAGTTTAGTGAGAAGTCTCCAAAACGTCGGGTCTTTGGATTTTTGGACGGCGATCAACGTGCGACCTTCGGATCAAGGCTTGGGAAGGCCTAATAAGCTGATCGCTAGCCACTCGTAATCACCTCCGGCGATAGGATGTAGCCTGCGCGACGCAAAACCTCCACATACTGTCGACCCACCTGATCGTCGATCACCGGAGTATGAACTAATGATGGTGAAAAAAAGACTAAATGTGTCCTTCATTTGACAAAAAAAACCATTGAAATGACAAAAATGTCCTTCAATTTGACGGAGACTTAACACTAATTTAGACGGTGGACTAAAATTGTCCAACATTTATTAAGTCTGGATAAAATGTGGCAAAATTAATAAAAGCGGACTAAATGCGTCCAACACACAATAAATGTAGGACCAAAAATGGATTTAACTCAATTAATTATATCATGCTCTCAATCTGATCATTACAACTCTCAAGTCTTTCTAATATGTGCTTATATTTAATTAGCAATTTTGATTGTTAATTACTCGGTAAATTTAATTTTAAGAACATTCTCTTTATTATTGATATTTATAAATTTGTATATCCGACTTTCAGTTGGAGCACAAATGGTCTCTTGACTATTGACTTTTACTAATTTTCATCATCGACTTTCAATTTTACCATAAATGGTCATTTGAATTGTTGATTTTGTTCTAAATTTGGTCATCTAGTTAAATATCTAGGTCATTTAGTTAAAAAAAAATTTAAGGATAATAACGTACAAATTTGGTTCTTCACAATCCCACTGCACTAATGATGAACACAATGTATTAAGTTTATGAACCCAATTTTTCTCTCTCAAGTCTCAACATCAAGCCAATTTTTACATTATTACTCATAAATTTAATGTTTACTAAATGGATTTATATATGGAGATATTGAAAATAGCCCAAGAAGGTAACCCGTCCCAATAAAACACCCCAAGGTCCAAGATTGACGACCCGAGGCATGCACAAGTTTGATGACCCAGGGCCGGCCTCTTGTCTTGGAGCCCGTCTTCGAGACAAAATGACAAACTTTGACTAGGTCGTGTGGCCCATCCCTAGGCCTTAACCCCTTTCCACAGCCGGCCAGATATTTAGGGATTTTTTTTACCTAGACAAACCATGTCTAATTAAACTACAAAATATTCTTTGTGATATTCATCAATCTACGAAATATTACCACAATATTTTTTCCTTACTAATTTACTCTCGTAATTTATGCGACCTTAATAATTCATACATACCCAAAGTCAATTTGTTCCATCTTGGTACTCTTATTGAGAGTTGGACTTACAAGCTCCAGTATGCTTTCCAAATTCGGTCTACCATAGTCCCAATCGACAATGGCAAGGTCCACCTCTCGCAATTACCGTAATTCCCAAAACAGAAACGTCACCCCAGTCAAAAATAATCCAAGCGGAGCCCAAAATAGGCAAATCATGTTGCTAGGTTCGAGGGGGACATGAGAGATCACTTCACCAATAATCGGGGTGCATAAATAGCCCCGAGCGCTCATGCTCCACTAGTAGTCAATTCCCCAGGCGTTCAGGCCAGAGTAGTCACTATTGTCCTCATTTATTTGGCGGCGGTGATATGCGAGTCAATATTGCGCCACCAAGTTGGACCCGTCATAGGCACTCTGAAAGGGGCTGCCCATACATAACCTATGCAAACCCCGCCTCCTCTAATGCCCGACATTGGGCACACTAACCAGCCTCGAGTTGAAATGGAGGTCAACTCACCTAGAAGATCAGGGCGGCAGGGGCCTGAGGGATGCAAGCCGAGATTAATTACCTAGGAGGTAGAACTAAACGTCTAATCCTAGCCAAGTCTGCCCTGGACAGATTAGGTACTCAGGTACCAGCTTGAGATCGCTTGATACCCAATTTGGCGACAATAACACATCCCAAGGCAAATCTACCACAAGGCAGAAGAGCATGTGTTCCATGCCCTGAGTCTCCACAAACATGCATCCTAGATGGAAAGATAATGATAAACTAATGGGTGGGTCCCGAGTTCATCCAATGATGAGGTTGAGCAATTGAAAAGAATATTGGACGAGCTCTAGAGAAAGATGGATGCCTAGGAAAGCACTTCGGAGCCACGAGATGTGCTATCCACCTTGTTCACCCAGGCCGTGATGGCAGCACCACTTCGGTGAGAGTTCTGATTCACCGACACAAAGGCATACACGGGATTGTCTGACCTTAGAGCCCACGTCACTAGATACTAGGTAACAATGATGATGACTAGGGAAAGTGACGGGATATTATGCATAGGTTTCTTGACGGTGCTAGAAGGGCTAGCTTAAGACTATTCCAAATTGCTCCTAGAGGGGTCGATTTCCACCTTCTCCGAGTTCAAGAAGAATTTGCTCACATATTTCACCCAAAAACATTTAGAAGAAGAAATGGTTCTCCTATCTCTACTCTATAAGGCCGAAAAATCTGTGAGGCTTTAGCCAAGTTTTTGACTCGGTGAAAGAAAGAAGTGACCAATGTCTATGACTTCGAGGGGATGGACACGATCCCTATCTTTACTATTGCCTTGAGATTCGACCCATGGACTTCCCAAGCTAGGTTTGTGGGTGCCGAAGAAGCTGAGAAGAAGAAGAAGAAGAAGAAGAAGAAGAAGAAGAAGAAGAGGAGGAGGAGGAGGAGGAGGAGGAGGAAAGAGCCGGAGGGAAAGGTCACCACAAGCCCTAACAGAACCAAGCCCGTGATCACTCAAAGGGAGGTAAAACTCTCCTCCTCCGCTACCTAAATCTATTGATGATGATGAAGAAGAAGAAAGAGGAGGAGGAGGAGGAAAGATCCGGAGGGAAAGGTCACCACAAGCCCCAACAGAACCAAGCCCGCGATCACCCCAAAGGGGGGTAAGACTCCCCTCCTCCGCTACTTGAACTTATTGATGCAGTCCATGAGTACCATCCTAAACCATTCCAAAGAGATAGGAATTGTCAAATACTAGAGCGAATGCTTAAAAATTTCCTCAAAGGTAAACGTGACCAAATACTGCCATTTTCACCGCCAACCCAGGGACGATACAGATTCAAATTGAAGAGCTTATCTAGCTAGGATACTTCGGTCAATTCATGAAGCACACGGGGAAAACACAAACTCCAGGTTACATGTTGAAAAAGGGGGACGGTTCCATGCCTTCTACCCTTGGAACCCATAAGAGAGAGCTCAGGCAGCTCACCAAGAAGGAGGAGAAAGAGTTGGATGAGCCTCGCCATCATAAATAGAAACTGATCCAAGTCATATTCGGGGGACCTGAGTGCGGTAACACCCTCCCCAAAAAGAAGAGATGGGCAAGAAGCCTCTATATGGGGAAGGTCATTTGGTTCCTACACAACAAGAAGCCCTAAAGGGATACCATCATCTTCACTGATAATGATATCCCTAATGGCCCTTTACCCCATTGAAATGCATTGGTAATCCAAGTGGAGATAAAGAATGTCATTGTGCATCCGGTGCTCATGGACACAAGTAGCTCGGTCAATATCATAAACTATGATAACTTCACCCAGATGGGTTTATCCCAAAAGCAGCTTGGCTAAGTAAAGACCCCGTTGTGTGGCTTCATCGAGGATTCCGTAAAGACATAAGGGGTCATTACATTGCCCGTAGAGTTTGGTGCCCTGCCGCACACCAAGATGATAGACGTAGAGTTCGTGGTTGTCAAGATCGTTTGTGCCCACAACATCATACTAGGTTAACTAGGCCTAGAGAACCTCCAATGCATAATTTCGATGTAGCATTTTTGCATGAAATTTCCAACTCTAACTAGGGTCAGCATCGTCCAAGAGAACTAGAAGATAATCCGAAGTTGTTACCTAAAGGCAAGCCGTTAGATAGGGAATATGGACACCTCCAAGTGCACACAATCGCCAAAAAGGGCCCTACGAGATGAAGAGACTCAACCTTGCGCTGGGCCTATAGTCGAGATCTAGGAGGCCACTTTGGACATGAGTCGCCTAAATCGGATAGTAAAGATCGTCAATGGGCTCTCACCCGAACTTCGGACCCGGATAATCGAAGTTATATGAAGCTTCAAAAAGATATTTTCTTAAAGCCTTAAAGATATGCCGGAGATCGACTAAGAGGTTATTACCAACTGTCTCGTAGTGGACCCTACAACCAAATCAGTACAATAGAAGAAGTACTTATTAGCAAAACAGAGGGAATCGTTTGGATGGAAGTCATCACCTTGCTCAAAATTGGTTACATTCGGATGGAAGTCATCACCTTGCTCAGAAAATTTGAATTAAGGGTGTGTTTGGAAACCCAGAAAATGATTTCTGAAAATCATTTTCTGGGTTTTTGGTGTTTGGGAAGAGTAAGGAAAATATGGTCAAAGAAAAACAACACAATGGTCAATGGAAAATGAGGGTCATTTGGGGGAAAATGACTTCCCCATTTTTTGTCTCAAAAATCAGGGCGAAAGAGAAAGTCATTTGACCTGAAACGGCTGAAAGTGGATGAAATGGCAGAGCAACTTGGTAACTTTGCATCAGCCATTAAGTCATTGAGCACCGGTGGCATTGATGAAAGTGAATTGTATTAACAAGTGATGACAATAGGGGCTGACTTTCACGAGGATGACTTGTGCAAAGCATTTGAATTTCTAATGACAAACGAAGTTCAAGCTAGAGTTTTCAAGGTGAAGAGTGCAAGTTTGAAGAGAAAGTGGATTGAGAGCTTTATTTCTTCCTGGAGTTAGATATTGGTTATGTTTGGTTTTATGACTTTCTTTTGGATTGTAAGACTTTAATGTTAGATTGCTAGTTTGTCATTTTGATATCTTATTTTGGATTGTAAGACTTGATGGATGATCAACTAGTTATTTTGGTTTGCTATTTTGATATCTTATTTTGGATTGTAAGACGTTGGATGCAATGATCAAGTAGTTATTTTGGTTGTTATTTTCAATTGTAATACTTTGGTTAGCTGTTTTGATATTTTATTAGTCATTTGTTGATTATACTGAAAATTGTTATTATAAATGTTATATTTAAACAAATTAACTAAAATATTTAATTATACAATTCTGTTCATTTTCCAGCCTATTTTCTAGAAAATGAACCAAACACACAAATACAGTTTTCTGCTCTGCAGCCAAACACAAGAAAGACTCATTTTCCATAAATAATTTTCCTTTCCAAACACATGAAAAGAGTAGTCAAGATTACTGATCATTTCAGAGTATGCAATAGTGAAAAGCATAGACATATGGTCCTCAAAAAATATATCAATTGGAGAAGCTAACATGTGATGCACACAAGTTCTTAGAGTGTTTGCTTAAATTTATTGTTGGGCATCACTGGCCAAGGTAAAAAACAATACATTTAAGAGGAAAATATATATGTCTTAAAACAATTTCAAGTAACTTTCAATTATCTTTTCCTGTGGGAGATCAGTAAAATACCCTTTGCCCACAGACACACCCTCTTCTCTGGCAAGCCTTTCAACTTCCAGTTGAACTTGAATGCCACTAACCCTGCTTGGTTCCAGCAAGTTGCAAGCAACTTCAATGATACCTTCCGAATGAGCAAGCGCCATGGACTGCACTGATGGGAGCCCGCCCCCTCTGCCACTGACTCGCTTGGCAATTCTACGAACAACATTGATGTCGTTGGAGAAGACGGGAATGTTATAGTTATCAACCCACCTGGTCGCTCCAATGACAATCACACCTTTTGATTGGGTTGCTTGGTTGGGACCTTCATCTGGCTTTAGAAGCAAAGCATCTGAGATTGACCCACCAGCCCATTGGTTCCCACTAGAGTTAGGCCTAAAATATCCCAGCTCCCTTCTGATTGAATCAAGGGACCTCCCTTCTCGATGTGCTGCTCCGTATAAAAAAGTGGGAACTGCGAGCTACGTTTCAGATGAATTAGGAGTAATACCAAATTTGTGCCTCTAATGAACAACATAAAAGCCAATGCGCAACATATTGGACTAGATGCCTTGATGGGAGAAAGTTTTAAAAAGCTTTCAGAGGAAAATACCAACCTAAAATGCCAGAAAATTGGAAAACCATGGGAAATGAAAAACATGTAGTTTGAAATATTGATCAAAAGATTAATGACAAGAAAATAGGCAACTATGCAGCTCCATGGAACATATAAAATTTTGTAGAATGGAAATGCTAGTTGCAACTTGCAAATGATTTATACTGAGTAATGATCAGATCTTGAATAGTACCCTTGCTAAGAGCATCCTTTACCTAAACATATAAGATAATATTACCATAAGCAAAAATAATTCCACAGAGCATCCAACAGTTGCAATAGTATGCATTAACTCCCACAAGTCGATGCAAGTCTTTGATAACACTATATAACAACTTATCAAAGAAAGACTGCCCATCCTGCAATAACTGTCACAGGAACTCAGGACTCAGGAGAGTTCTCACTAAATGGCATGGGCCAAACCACACTAAAAATTGAATCCAATCAATTAGCTAATCTAACCCATTACCCTATAAACCATATATTCTCTCTTATTTTTTCAATGTGAGACTCTTAACAGGGTCCAACTGCAGCCATACTTTGTCATGAACTGAGGATTTCAGAAGAATTAGTTGTGCTTTGAGGTATTACACTGGAACTGTGAACTGAAGTGTAGTATGAAACCCAAATAAAGCCGTTGCAATAAGTGAGCGGTTGATGTTTTAGGACTAAAAGGCTCTCTGGATGTAGCCAATGGAGGCATGGAGCGGAGTTGTGTTCATCTAAGCTGCTCTGGGAATCTGTGAAGGATGATCACATAGTATAGGAGAGTTTGTTATGATACTTTGGCCCTTTGCTTGCCTTAGATTAAACTTCAGACTTGGGCTTATTATTATGAGTTTTCATTCTAATTTCTCTCTTTTCTTCTATGATTTTCCCTAGTTCTTTAGCAATTCTTCTCCCATTTCTGAGTTGCTGTTCTTATTGAGTTTATTCCCAAGTTTAACTCTTGTTTCAGACTTCAAAGAAAAATGTCACAGGCACTAGGGACTAATTTCTTCAGTTTATGATGAATCTTTATGCCCTAATTTGCTATCATGTATCATAAGTGTTCACCCAAGCAAACATCTACTGTATAAAAACACAAGTTCAAAGAATCCTAACATGAATTTCAAAGATTTTCCCATATAATATATGTTACTCCGTATATATTAAGGTCTTAATTATTTGGTGCAAGTTGACTAGGCCTATTAAGTAGTTTGATTGAACTGAATGACTAGAAGTTGTCACTCATCGAACACTATACCTATATAAAATCTATATTGATGGGATACCAGGCATACAATATATAGCACATATAGTTCCCGGTACACATACTGCTTAGAATTATCTTAGTACACCACCTAAGTGACACCATTATCCCACTACACTATCTAAGGTTATGACTTCTGTGTCAGTATGGGACAAAATGTCTAACTCTTTACCCGTTCAAGAGGCAACATGACTAAAAAAAACATCAACTATGGCTAGAAATTAATATTGCTTCCCGAGTTTAGGTTTCTCGTAATTAAAATTTTGTTAAATCAATATTAGACTATATTTATACGAGTTAATACTCAATTTAGTCTTCGACTATAGTTATTTTTCGACTATAGTTATTTTTCTCAATTTAGTGCTCAATGTCCTCTTAATTAGGTCCTTAACTTTAATGATTTTACCCAATTGAGTCTCTCGCTCTTAGAATACTAATTCAAGAAAAATCCAGGACTAAATTGGATAAAACCACTATAGCTGAACACTAACTTGATAAAACTACTAAAGTCTATGACTAATTTAAATTAGGTATTAATAGAGGTAACTCAAGTAAAACCATCAAAATTGATAATCCCTAAATTGGTATTAACTCATTTATATCTAACAGAATTCTCATTATGAAAACAGAAAATCTTAAGGAGATTTCAGAAGCAAACCTTGAAGACCAGAGCCAACATCAGCCGCCAAAGATTTCGCAGTTCCAGCGACATCGTCCAAAGAAGTGGCAGCCAGCGGGTGAAAGCAAATGTGGTCCACAACACCAAGCCTAGGATGAGTTCCAGAGTGCGATTGAAGGTCGATGGTGTCCAAAGCAGATCTCACCATTTCCAAAACTGCATTCTTTAAAGGACATGGACCAATATGCTGCCGTTGAGGAGCCAATTTGGAGACGACAGTATAGCCGACTCTGTTGTAAATCTCATCTTCGAACTTGTTGATAATGGCTGCCTCTGGGATAAGCTTGACAGCTCTTTCGATTGATTCCAGTGCGGCCTTGTTTCTGCTCTCGGAGATGTAGACTTTGCCGCAAGCCAGCATCAGTTTTAGCATTTCGCTTTCTTCTTCGAGCAAGCCTTCTTTCGAGCCCAAGATATAGAAAAAATCGGCACCAGAAATAACTGAAAATGAAGATGTTTCGTTTCACTACTTTTTTTTTTTGGGATAATGTTGATATTGTCAAAAAAAAAATGCTCCCTATTATCTAAACTTTATTTCAATAGAAAAATTCTAAGCTGCCCTCAATTACACCCGGTAAAATTAAAAATTAATGCAAAAAGTTTAAAAATTTGTTTCGGATGTAATAAGTATTTTTACATAGAGTAATATTACATGTACTCCCACAATCTACTCTATTTTATACTCTCTACTTACATGTCACTCTTTGATTCATTCAAAAATATGTGAGTCACATATTTTTATTACTTTCTTTTTATTTTCCTCCAATAAAATCAAGACATGTGGTAAGAGTTTTACTCCTTTGAATACATATATTATTTTCCTTTTACATAATGTCTTCATTGTACTTGTAGTACAAAGTAGTACAAATAAGTCGCTTTTATCAATAAATAAATAAAAATAAAAATAAATAAATAAATAAATATATATATATATATATATATATATATATATATATATATATAAATCTATTCAAGTGAGAACTAGTATATTATAGAGGTCTATGAGGTCAAATAATGATCGTTAGATTAGGATTTTGGATGGTAAGATTGATGTTATTTTTTGGAGTTATTTTTTTATTTGGGCGCTGGTTTTAGAAGCCTGGGGGTATTTGGGTCCTTTTATTCTAATGTCTTAATTATGGTAGATTTCAAACTCTGTTTAATTTTGATATTAATCAATCAGTTTCTTTTTATTTACCTGACTGTTGGGATTCTTTCCGCTCTGTCCTAGGGATTTTTCATGCGTGTTTTCAAAGGTGTCTTTTGAACTGTTCAACGCCTCACTTTCGACTTTCAATTTTCTACACTCCACTGGTGGTGACCGGCGACGGGCGCAGTTCAGAGGGACGTCGTCGACCGGCGACGAGCGGGGGAGGGGCAAATTCGCGAGCGACGTTCGGCGTTTCTAGTTCGTTTCTTCACCCGTGTCTTCGTCTATTCAGGCATGGACGAAGGACGATAGGCTTCATTGGTTGCATCAGTTTCCCGGCGTTTCTACTTCGACGGGCAACCATTGCGAAGGTCGAAGGACGGTAGGCTTCACTGGTGCAGCGGCAACGGGGCGGTCGGCGGTGGCGTTGCATGTATTCCGTAGTGTGCGGGTTGCAATCTGAGGGTGGTTCAATGGCGGGAAGCGGTGATGGTCATCGACGGCGTCGCGGCTCCGGTCCAGCGTCGGAGGTTTCGGTTCCAGGTTAGTTTTTTTTTTTTTTTTGTTAGTAATTAAATAATTACCCATATTACAAGAATGCATGTATATTATTCAAAGAATCAGGAGGGAGTGTTAGTTTGGGTTCTAGAGATTCAAAAAAAAAATGGAGTTGTTTGTATGTTTTTTTGGCAGTTTTTTCAGGAATTGGTTCTTAGGTTATTATATATGATATGCTTGAATGATATATATTTTCTGTTTTTTTATTAATTTTTAGGAATTGTAGAATTTTGGTTCTTGTTTCGGTTTTGTTTTTTTTAATAAAATAATTCTGTCTGCAGTGTTCGGTGGAATCATATGTATGTTTTGTTGTTTATTAAGTAATTGCATGTTTGTGGATTTTTTTTTTGTTTCCTTTTTTTTTTAAATACAAACAAAATTTTAGCAGTTTTGTAGTTTTGGATTTGTTTTGTATTGTTTGCAGTTGTTTTATGTTTAATTAAATATAGAAGTTGAAAATTCTTGATATAATGGTAGCTTGAATTTTTTGATCGCAATATTGTGTGCCGATGATTACCAATTGTGTGCCAAAGTTTGGAAACTTGTGTGCCGAGTGTAAATGCATACATATGAGTTGTTCTTCATGTTTCTTGTCTTTGAATTATTCAAAGAATCAAATTGTGTTCTTGCAGATCCTAGTCAGGTCTACGGGCTCACATTCACCAGCTTTCTTCAATTCTCATGCTTTTTGATATCTTTTGTTTCTATTTTTAGTCTCTGAACAATCTCAGCTGGTCTAATTTGTTGTCTTTTGCCTTTTTCATTTTAGAAAGGATGTGTGTATGAAGAATTGTTGTTTGACCAATTTGTTGTGTAATTCTTCATAAAGTTTACTTCTTTTTTGGTCCCATTCTAGTTCTAGATTAAAAGCTTGTGAGTTTTTATTGCCCCTGTGACGTATATAGGCTTACATTTTTTTTTTAATACTCAGTATGAAGTAATGGATTGTTAGTAGGTTTATTTGAGCTTTGTTTGTTATGGTTCTTGTTTTGTTTTGTTTTTTTTTTAAATAAAATAAAATTTGATTTAGTTGTATATATGTTAATAGAAGCTCAAGCTACGGAACTCAACCTTTTCGGAGTTTTAATTTTAGGCGGAATCATATGTATGTCTTGTTGCTTGTTTATTAATTGTAAGTTTGTGGATATTTTTTGTTTGTTTGTTTTTTTTTTTTTTAACAAATTGTTGGAGTTTTGTAGTTTGGGATGTGTTTTTTTACTGTTTGTAGTTGTTTTATGTTTACTTAAATATAGAAGTTCAAGATTTTTGATATCATGGTAGCTTTTTTTTTTTGACACAATAATTTGTGTCGAGGACTAGCAATTGTGTGCCAATGTTGGGAAACTTATGTGCCAAGTATAAATGTTTTTGGTGGTGGTAAAAAATTAAATTGGTTGTATATACGTTAATAGAAGCCTGAGGTACGAAACTCAACCTTTTCGGGGGTTTTAATTTTTGTTTTAATTTTGGTTCTTGTTTCAGTTTTGTTTTTTTTTTAATAAAATACTTTTGTGCTCCATGTCTAGCGGGATCATATGTATGTTTTGTTTGCTTTCTTTCTTCTTTTTTTTTTTTAAACAAATTGTTGGCTGTTTTGTAGTTATGGGTGACCATTCTGCATTGGATCGCTTTCGCTTGCAGTACATTCGTGACATATGCACGGGAAATATAAACCCTCACCGCACCAGCAACGTTGCACGTGCCATTCAGTTTCTTACTTCTTTGGGGGATACCCGGATGAAGTGAGTTAATTTGGTGGTTGTTGTTAATTAGTTTATATTTTCGTTCTGTTAGACAAGGCATTTTTGGACTTTATCTCGCCTACTCTAACGATGTTTGTCCTCAGCGTTCGCTTCACGATATTACTGTTTTGCTTTAAATAGGTTCCTAAGACAATGTTTACTGTTGATCTTCATTTGCCAATTAGTTACGTCTTCTTTGACACAATGGGTTTACTTGTGTCTGTATTCGCTTATCACCCCATCCGTACTACACTAAGAACTCAATTGGCTTTGTTAGTGCCTATCAAGACTCATGTGTGTGCCTAGAACTTTCCCGTCGTTTGCCACGGATGTTATACTTGTTAGCATTCACAACTGTTACAGCTCACATTTTTTCACCTTTAAATATGTGCCTATTAGTTATGTATAATGTGCTAGATACATTATAATTGTGTGCATTTCCGCATATCAACACGTAATAACTCATTCTCTCAAATCCCTTACCGCAACCTCATTAATAAATCTAATTTACCTTACTCATCTCTAATTTACCTTATATTTGCACGACAAATATAAACTCTCACCGCACCAGCAACGTTGCACGTGCCATTCAGTTTTTTCCGTCTTTGGGGGATCCCCGGTTGAAGTGAGTTAATTTGGTCCATAAGACAATGTTTACTGTTGATCTACATTTGCCAATTAGTTACGTCTTCTTTGACACAATGGGTATACTTGTGTGTGTGCCTAGAACTTTCCCGCCGATTGCCACGGAGGTTATACTTGTTAACATTCACAACTGTTACAGCTCACTTTTTTGACCTTGAACATGTGCCCGTTAGTTATGTATACAGTGCCAAATACATTATAATTGTGTGCATTTCCTCATATCATCACATAATAACTAATTCTCTCAAATCCCTTACTGCAACCTCATTAATAAATATAATTTACCTTACTCATCTCTAAAGTGTAAACATCTAAACAACCAAAATATCATTAAGGGAATTGTATGCCACATGTAAAATGGGATTTATTTCAAACACATTAAACCTATTTCTTTTTCCACTTACTCACCCATACGCCTTATCATTCTCATTTTCCTTCTTCTGGTTCTTCGGATTCATGAGACAGTTGCGAAAGTCGTGCCGAGCTGGTTTTTGTCCGCAACCATTACACTTGCGACCGTCTACCTTTTTCATCTCTGCTACACATTCGTATTCCCCTACTTCATGCTCTTCATTCCCGCAATCTTCACCCACACGCGCATCACCATCGATGTATTCTTCATCTGGCACACATTGAATCCAAGTAAGGCACATACATTATCTCAATTTATAATTACTTATAATTAATCAAAACACTCAATTACTATTTCACATACTATGTGGGTAATTTTAAAATGAATAACAACCCCTACATTGATAGGTTAGACTTCTTCAATAATTAAATATGTCATTCTTTCACGAAAAAAAACGCATTCATTCCGTTATATGCTTTCAATTGTATATATTTCAATAGTCATTCACATTTTAGACAAACGTCACAAATAATATCCCACTTTGGCACACAATCGATCCCATGCTATGATGTACTCATTTACTCCTCCTTCCCACAAACTCACATCATTTAACAACAATTTCTTACGTTTCACACTAAACCTATCATTCTCCTGAATGCAACTCAATTTAATGCCATCAACCTATTCTCCTATTGACCGTTTCCACCCATATTCACCATATTTAACTTGTTATTTTCCATTTACAATGAATGTGTGTACCATAATGAACACTACTACTGTTGTTCTTATTTAATTAATACTACTGCATACATAGTTTACAACTCCATTTTTTCAGTAAACAATGCCAAGGTGGAAAACTCTCAAATTACTATCTAAATTCATACGTATATTCAATAGAGTAGTCACTAACAATTCATGGTAACGGCACAACTAATCCCCTAGAGTAGTGAAATTACTATCTAAATTCATACGTATATACAATACATTAGTCACTAACAATTCATGGTAACGGCACAACTAATCCCCTAGCTGGCACACAACGCCATATGTTGTCATGTCTGCATTATTTCTCCTATTCAACCCATATTCCAGCACGAACTCACGTTAAAATACTAATCTTGGTTATTTTCCAATCATTACGGAGCACAACGATTAAATGAATCAATACATACCTTGCATGGTATTTGTGTCTGCATTTTCGTGTGATGTTTGACCAAAGGTTTGCTCCGAAATCACCTCCATGTCTGTCATGGAAAACTTAATTTCTAATAGCTCCTTGTCAACACTCTATGTAAATAAACTGCCGCCACTCTTGACATACAATGATACACATGTTCCTTGTCAAGTCACCCTCATTCCATAATTAAAATGCTCATAAAATGCGATCTTTGTAATTAAAAATCATACCTTAATTACTACCAATCTTAAGTTCCCTAATTTACCCTTTTCTTGATTTCAATCTGTCGTGGAAGATATATTTAATCTCTAATCTATGCCTTTTATTCCTTACTAATGGATGGTTGAGATTACACCTCTTTGATCTCAAAATAAGTTGTCATCACCTGAATAGGGGCCTCGATATATATATATATATATATATATATATATATATATATATATATATATATATATATATATATATATATATATATATATATATAT
>NC_044916.1:22293135-22345658 GCF_003576645.1 Ipomoea triloba | reverse complement strand
TATATATATATATATATATATATATATATATATATATATATATATATATATATATATATATATATATATATATATATATATATGCACTTGTTCACATGAGGACTATATACTATAGAGGACTATGAGTACCCATCATAACCATCTAAATTATTACATTAAATAGCTGAGATTAAGTGGGATTATCGCGTTCAGGTGCGTACTGGTCGCCTAGGAGAGAACTGCGGAAGAATCACAATGCGCCACGTGTCCGGAATGTAGTTGCACCTAACGTTATAACTAGGTGCACGTAATGTTATAACTAGGTGCACATAGGTGCACTCAAGTGCATAAATGTTAACAAGGTAAATTACTTGCACCTGTAAGTGAAAATAGGTGCACACGTGCAAGTAAAATGTATTACAAGTGCAAATAAATTGAACAATGAGCATCAATACTAAGTGCACCTAATGTTATAACTAGGTGCACATAGGTTGCACCTAGATGCATGAATGTTAACAAAGTAAATTACTTGCACAAGTGCAAGTAAAATGTATTGCAGATGCAAGTAAAATGTATTGCAGGTGCAAGTGAATTGTACACTGAGCGTCAATACTAGGTGCACCTAATGTTATAATTAGGTGCACCAGGTGCATTAATATTAACAAGGTAAATTACTTGCATTTGTAAGTGAAAAATATTTGCGAAAATAGGTGCATGAATATTAACAAGGTAAATTACTTGCACTTGTAAGTAAAAATAGGTGCGAAAATAGGTGCGCTTGTAAGTGAAACTAGGTGCACTTGTAAGTGAAACTAGGTGCACTTGCAAGTGAAACTAGGTGCACCAAAGTTCCAGTTATTTACGAAAATGCCACTGCGTCATTTTTTTTAAAATTGCATCTGATTCGTTGATCTGGACACGTGGACGGCTGTGGAGCGTTCTCATTTCCTACTTGGGCGGTAGTTCGCACAAGAGTGCAACCCAAGCAATGGATTCACGCTCTAAATTTAGATTAAGGGCAAATAAGATAATTAATAAGAATTGTAATTAAGGTAGTAATTGAATTAACAAATAAGAAGTTGGATTCATACATAAATAAGGAAATCTCACGCAACCCTCAACACAGTGTTTAGGACTTCCAAAAATTGGGAAAAAAAAGGAGGGAATTGATAAACAAGTACGACACTTTGCAATGGAAGAAGATGGACACATGGATTTCGAACGAAACAATGATGCGGCAAAACAATATGATAAGTTGTGAAAATGCAATAGTTATAATATGTTTGATAAATGAATAATTCTGTGAAGGAGGTTTGGGAACAACATGGTTGGTGGTAAATTCGTATGCATTGATACATGTAGTGGTGAAAGATTAGAAAAGTTTATATATACCGTTGTGTGTCTATTCTCTTTAAATCGTGTGCCTGGTATTTATGGGTTGTGTGACTGGCGTGTATTACACTATAAATGCATAATGAACAGACTAAAATTATAATTAGAGGTTAGATTGTATAATTTAATCAATACGGAGACAAAGTGTACTAGTAGTTGTTGGATACCTGAATGGAAATTACTATCAGTTGCATAAAGATGAAAACGTGAATATGAATACATAGTTGCATGACTATGAGAATGTGAATAATGGTGGATTACGATGATAATACTAGGTTGGACGACAATGTGTAAGAAATATTGTTTAATTATATGGTTTTTGTTTTTGGTTGTTATTGGCAAGAAGTAACCTTAGTTTTGATAAGAAGGAATTTAAAAAAAAAAAAACAAGAAGAAGAAGAAAGCAGAATTATTAATAGATGACTGCATTTGTAGAACTTATTATTCGTATGAACACGCAAAAATATGAAGACGCCTAGAAAGAAATATAAATTAATCATGGAACACTAATTGTTCAAAACCTGTAATGCAATCTAAGCAATTTGGGTGCAATGCACTGATATAATGTGTGCCACAATAAATAAATCATGTGTCCAGAAGTACAGGGAGCAAATTCTGAAGCGTCCGGAGCGCAGAATTGCCAAGAAGAGAGAGACGACTTTTTACCAGACTACATTGAAAATAAATTTAATTTTTAATTTTACATACAATTTCGTTAATGAACTTTCATGTATTCATAATTTTTCCCATTAAAATCAAGTACACTAGTTTTGGTTAAGAAATGAATTATACATCGAGGAATTTGATTGTATGACTGTTGTAGGCCCACGATAGTATTATAATACACGCCATGCACAGAACCCGCACATTAAAGGCACACGATATAAAGTGAATAAGCACACAACATATGCAATCTAACCTTTTTTTTTGAGAAAATATGCAATCTAACCTTGGTTTCAATTTTTTAAAGTGTTCATTTCCGTGTTTTATTATAATAATAAACGCCAGGCACAGAACATGTACATTGGCACATGATATAAAGTATATAGGCACACAACATATGCAATCTAACCTTGTTTTCATTTTATAAAATGTTCATTTTCTACTAATATTATAGTACACGCCAGACACATGAATTGTACATTCTATGCACACGATATAAGCCGAAAAGGCACACATTGGTATACATACACTGTTCTAAACTTTCACAACTGTAATAAGCCGAATCACTAACGGTACACTAACGTATTGGCTTGTATTCGTAGTTTGCACTGCCACAACAAGTTCATTGATAAAAAAAAATAGTCCAACAATTTAATTTTTTAAAACATGGAGAACACGTCATTTGCAAAAGCACACAACATATATATATATATATATATAGCATTGGACACACAATCAACCTGTATGCGCACAGAACTATAACAAACCATACGGTAATGTAATCCAATATGTTTAAAAATATTTTAATAGTCTACGAATAAAACTGTTACGCTAATAATAAAGTATTTGGTAAATGAACAAAAGTGTGACCAAACATTAATAATTGAAATCGAGCAAAGACACTAGAACTAAAGTAATAAATAACAACAGGGATAAAACTATTGGCCGGAGAGAAACCGCAACGCACGAGCCACATTACTGGTACGCCAAACAGGTTAGATCGCTATCCGGAGCATCCACAATAGGTTCCTGCCGCATTCTTTGAACACCAATAGGCAGATCTTCCACAAAATCATCATCAGCAATATGAATCTGGGACAAACACCCCACTGAAGGTGCTTCCCTAACTCTTTTAGCTACAACCAACCAACACAAAGAATATATAACCACTAGTAGAGAATTGACCAAAAAAATGAAACAATACACTTCTTTAGTTAGAACTAAAGACTCCTAAAGTAAGGGAAAAAAATTGCGGTGGGTGTAAATATTTTAAAGTTTACGCGTCTTTACTAATATAGTCAAGACTTGTGTTATTAATTTTTTTTTTTTTATCTTGACTTCTTGAGCCAAGGCTTGTATAGTCCATGTATATAAATATAATTCTTATACAATACGCCTCCTTGGCTCCCCAATCTGATTTCCCAAAAATAAACCCTAGTACCGGTGACGGCTGGTGACTCCCTTCCCTCTAGTCGATGACGGCAGCTGAGCATTGGTAGCCTGAGCAAACAGCGGAGGACGACGATGATCGGTAGGTGGAGGCTCCGGATCTGGAGCGGAGGTGGAAATCGGTGGGGTAGGAAGGGAGAGGAGAAGCGGTGGCTGGCTGGAGCGGCGGTGGAATTAACTATGATGGAAGCTGCACAGAGGAGAAGCACTGGCTGCAGACGGTGTTCTCCGGTTCATCTCCGCTGCTTCCTCTACCGTCCCTACGTTCTACCGTCGTGGCCTGCCGTCACATAGATCAGCTTCGTCGCCGCCGTCGTCCGCATCCGTTTCACTGGTAACTTTGCTTCGTTTTTTTTTTTTTTTTTTTGCTTTTTTGTTTTTGTTTTTTGTTTTTGTTTTTTTTTTTTGGTTTCGCCCGTAACTTTGCTTTGGCTGGTCAGTAAACTTTAATTGTTGTTGAGCAAATTGCAGCTCCGTTTTTTGTTTTGCCTGGTAACTTTATTCTGACTTTTCATGTGTAATCATATCCAATATTTTGCTTATTGAATGTTATCAATAACATTGTGAGTGCGTTTTTTATTGCATTCAGGCTTGCTGGAGATTTGATTTATTTGAATGTAGTAACCCTTGTGGGAAACATATATTCTATTACAGGAACAACTAAAAACTTCTATGTTAATTCGAGCACTGCAAATGTTCTTGATACAAGACCAGGTAAAACTAACTCCGAAGCAACAACTATTTAGCTTTCCTGACTTGCCATATTTGGTAGTTGTTTCATTTGGTCTGGAGGGAGGGGGTTGGCGCACTTGCCTTGAACAATTGCTTTTTTATTTAAGATTGCAATATGCAGATAAAGATTGGTTTCATGGGAAAGGTTTTAGTAAAATTGATAACTGCCCAACTCACTAAGCTGTAGAGGATATCTCATTTCAATCCCCTATGTGCAGAGTATACTTACTAAGTACTTAGAATGAAGAGTTTATAAGTGCGTGCTAACATTGGATCAGATACAGTTGATTTTAGTAAATGGATTCATATATATGTGTAATTGATAAGGCTATGCTAAGAACATTTTTCATCCCCGAAGTGTTTCCAGTTTTACTTCATTTGCTTTGGGCTGCCACTAACATTTCATCCCCCTTCAATGTTAAATTACTCTCAGTCATGTTTGATGTACGTGTTCTTATTTTACATGACTTACATGTCTGCTCTACGAGATCCTTCTATCTTTAGGTTCTGCGCTATTCCACAGGTATGTTGTTTTGATATTTCTACTGATTGCATGCTCTTTTACATACACAACAAAAAATGTTCTTTTTGAGTTTTATGCTAGAGATTCATTAGCTTAGTTATTTCCTGACCACACTAAAACATCCTATGCACGTGTATTTGCCTTGCCTGCACTTCCAGGTCATGGCGATTGGGACATTAGCCATGTGCTACAACAACATTGAAGTTTTCAGGGGTGTTGTAAAGATGAGACGTGGTAAGATGTAATTTATTCACAGTTGTTCTCATGGCTCTGATTTTAGTTGATGGTTCTAAAATGGCTAGTGTCTACCTTCATAGTAAATAATCCTCTATAAAGCTTCTCTCTCTCTCTTAAGATTGATACATAATGCTTGCTTATTTTGTGTTTCTCTCATTCTCTGTCAAGTGATACTGTATAGTGTATCATTACCATTGTGATCAATTTTCTGTTGCTTTCTAGGTCTTACTGCTAAGGTTATTGACTAGACTAGAACAATGGAAGATGTCTATGGTGCTTTTTTTTTTCTTGCATGCTAAAATCAAAGGTATGGAGCTTTACACTTCTCACTGACTTTATGTATACCTGAATATCCACTGAATGTGTTTCATAAGCATTTATGTGCTATGACACACTGATAATGTTTTATTTTTTGCAAGTCTGAATGTTATTTTGTAAGTCTGAATGTATGTTAGAACAATGGGTGTAGTGTCATTTATTCAAAGATGAATTGGATAGAATTTTGCATGCTATCATTAGATTGAATTACACTAATATCTATTAGTGTTGAATTATTATATTATGTTGTGTAAAAATATTAAGTATGTTGGATTATATTTATTGTGTCATATTAGTGTTGAACAATTTTTTATATTTTATGTTGAATGCTTTAAATTACTAAGTATATATAAATGTTGTTTGGGCAATTGAATTTTCTTTTGGATGGTAATTTAATTATTGTACATGATATTAATAACTACAAATAAATTACTTTTTAAAAAAATATATTAAGGAGTCAAGCTAAAGAATCCTATAGTTTTTTTTTAATTTATATAATAGACTATAGGCGTCTTGATCTTATTGAGTAAAGACGCCTATTGTCAACTTTACAAGTCTTTCTACCAAAGACGCGTAAAGTTGGGATTATTACGCGTCTGGGTCATATGCGTCTTTACCTCTAAAGACGCGTATTGTCATTTAGTAAAGACGCATATGGATCATTTTGTACTTATGAACTAAGAAAAAAAACAACCACAAGAAACAAAAACACCAATAGTCCAATAAGGCAATAAAACTAAAAATAAAAAGTAAAAAAATAACACATTGGCACGCAATATCCAGCCACCAATACATTACATCATAGCGATGCACACACACAATATAATAAAATCTGCACACAATACACTAAATCTATGCACACAATAATTTGTAAATCATATGAATAATTTTAACACGCATCATGCTACACCTAACTCAAACTTACAAATTATGGCACGCAATAAAGAAATATAATCCAAAACACAAGACAAGACAAATATTTTCAGTTTAATAAACACAAATTTAGAGTAAACAAATTTAATACGAAACCTAAAACAAGATATGAATCGTCAGTATAATAACAACAAATTAAAAAATAATAATACAAACAGCTAATAAGTGAAATATTTGGGGGGCCTGAGTGTGGTAATTAGAAGAAAACCATTTTGGTTGCCTTCTTCGCAGGAGAAGGCAGCCATTTAAAAAAAAATATATGGTCATCTTCTCCGGCGAAGGAGAAGCCACCATTTTGGTCACCTCCTCGGAAGGTGACAATCATAGTGGCCTTTTCCTTCCCCAAAGAAGGTGACCATATATATATATATATTTTTAAATGGTTGCCTTCTCCTTCGTCGGAGAAGGCGACCAAAATGGTTGCCTTCTTCGGCGAAGGAGAAGGCGACGCACCAAATTTTTTTATTTTTTTTATTTTTAAATTGCTGCCTTCTCCGGCGAAGGAGAAGGCAACCAAAACTGGTCGACTTCTCCTTCGCAGGAGAAGGCGACCGGATTCTTTTTATTTATTTTTTACTTTTTTTATCAAACGCATTTGAGAAATGCAAATGATGTTTAAAATACATCATTCGCATTTCTCAAATGCGTTTAATGTGCGTATCTGACAAAGGTAAAACGCATTTAGCAAATATAATTTTTCTATTTTTGTCAAATTTGTAGAAAAGTCATATTTTGGTCTTCTAGATTATGATTTGTACCATTTCAGTCAATTCCTCTTAGTACATGCATCTAAGTAGCGGCTTCTGCAATATTTCAAACCTATTGCCACTGCCTCACCTCCTTAGGACACAGGGTGTCCTTTCATTTCCTCCTTATGCCTTTTTAAAAAAAAAATATTTTTAATGCGTTGTGTAGTTAGTAAGTATAGCCTTTTGGCGTTTCCCCTTTGCTTCGAAGCCCCTAGTATTTCAAACCATTGTTGCTATCTCAAGTTGCATAGGTGTACAGTACTTCAACTCACCCCTCAACCCCAATTCCCATCCCTCCAGAGTTTGAAAGAAAGAAAAATTAAGGGCACGTTTACTAACTGAAAATTTCTCAAAGTTTTCTGGAAATTTAGAAAAATGGAAAACAAAAAACAGAAAACACGTTTACTAACACAGTTTTTCATTTTGAAAACAAAAAATAATTTTCCAGTTTTCTAGAAAACTGAAACACTATTAAAAGCTGTTTTCTAAATTGAAAACAGAATCAACTATCATCTATTAGACTATAAGTCCCTATAACCACATTCTCACAATTATCTATTTACATATTTATTCATTACTATGATTATATTCATTATCATCTTCTTTTACTTATCACCATTTTCTATTTTTTCTACTTGCATTATTATTTAAACATAACTTATTTGTAGAGCTGTCGAAACGGGCTGGCGGCTCCGCCCCGCCAAAGCCCGCTAAAGCCCGCCATATGGCGGGAGCGGGCTAAAAAGCCCGCCAAAATACGGGCCTAGTATTGGTCAGCCCGTCCCGCCCCGCCTTAAGACCGCGGCCTTGGCGGGGGCCCGCCAAATTTTAAAACTTTTAAATTTAAATAAAAATTAATATAACATAGATAGTTTAAATATATAATAATACATTTGTAATTTTTTAAAAACAATAATAACTAATAAATAATCCAATACATAAACAAATCATTTATACAATTTAATAGTTTTTTTTATGAACTTGAATATATATATATATATATATATATATATATATATATATATATATATATATATATATGGTAATTGAATTGGTAATTGGTTTATAGTTTACTGTAAACCGTAAACCAAAATACCAAAATTAAAATAGAATTCAATTTTGGAATTTTGGTTTACAGTAAACTGTAAACAAAAACACCAAAATTCAATTTATATATATATAATTAATTATTATTATTATTTAATGTTAAAATTTATTATTTTAGTATTTATTTACTTTAATAATTATTTTATTATACATTTGGCAAGCCCCCGCCGACCCGCCAAGCCTGCGGGTTAGGCGGGGGCGGGCTAAAAAGCCCGCCAAAATATGGGCTCAAAATATCAAAGCCCACCCCGCCTTTTTCGCGGGGCGGAGCGGGCTTACCCGGCGGGCTAAGCCCGTTTTGACGGCTCTACTTATTTGCTTATGCTTAAAATTATACATCATTCACATAAAAATTGAAATCTATACCATGCTTTATATTTTGATTGAAATCAATTGATTATTGGTTCGGATATTTTTAATTATGTTATATAGGATATAAGTTTGGTCCATATATCGGATATCGAAATTTCACATATATAATATTAGAATTCAAAATAAAAATTATATATTATATACTATATACATGTCATTCAAATGAATATATCCAAACATATTTAAATATTAGTTCAAAAATATTAATATTATCTAAACTAAATTTTATGTGAACTTAATAAGTTATTGGTTCGGATATATTTTTATTTATGTTATATACATATATAAATTTGGTTCGGCTATCAAATGTAAAATTTTAAATATTGGACTTAAAATTAAAAATTATATCTATTCTATTTAAATCAAATATATTTTAAAATATTTTAAATATAAGGTCTAAAAATTACTCGAAATTAAAATTATTGGTAATTTTATAACCTTAATCTAAAAAAATAAATTTGAAAAAATAAGTGTTAGTAAACAAGTTTTCTAAACAGAAAACAGAGAATGAAAAACAGAGAATGAAAACTGAAAAATTAGAAAACAGTTCTCTGTTAGTAAATTAAACAGGCCCTAAAAGTTTTCGAGTTTTCTAGATAACTGAAAAATTGTTTTATGTTTTTAAAATGAAAAACTGTATTAGTAAACATGTTTTAATTAGAAAAAATTTTCAATTAGTAAACGAGTCTAAAGATTTTAGACTTCGATGATGATGATTATTATTATTATTATTGCCACATCAACTTTAATATATTATAAAATAATTATGTGACATGACGTAAATTATTATGTGGACAGCGGTTCAATACGAGGCCGCTGAATTTTATGAGTTAAAATAATGTACATTATGAGATAGAATAATGTATATTATGTGTTAGAATAATGAAACTTCTAGGTAAGATAATGTATATTATGTGTTAGAATAATGTATATTAAGTGTTAAAATAATGTACATTATGTGTTGGTTAGAATAATGTATTTCATTTGTTAGAATAATGTATATTATGAGTTAGAATAATGAAACTTTTAAAGTAAGATAATGTAAATTATGTGCTAGAATAATGTACTTGATGTATTAAAATAATGTACCCTATATAAGTTATAAAAATGTATGTGTGGACCGACTATTGACTAGGCAGACTAGCTAGCTATCTATGAGGGAGAGATTGGGAAGAAAGCCATATGACAAAAATGGCTGGTGCAAATGGCCTGTTTGAACTCGGAGGAATCTTGTGGGCACTGTATATATAAAAGTAGTGGTACTTTTTTATGTTATATTATTGTTATTTTTAAAGATGTTACTCTCACATACGTGCAATATATATAGTTCAATCTGCATGATTAACGCGATTAAGCTAGCTAGAAATTAAAAATAGCAGTGAAAATGATTGAGATAGTTTCAGCAGAACTGATCAAACCATCTTCACCCACACCGCCATCCCTCCAACGCCTCAGTTTCTCCATGTTAGATCAGCTCTCGCCGTCAAACTACGTGCCCATGGCGTTCTACTACCCGGCGGCCGAGGGCGATTCGCCAACAACAATTTCAGTCCAACTACTCAAAACATCCTTGTCCCAAATCCTCACCAAGTTTTACCCTTTGGCGGGCAGAATTAACGGCAATGCGTGGATCGATTGCAGCGACCAAGGGGCGGCGTTTGTCGTGGCCCGCGCGAGTTGTCCGCTGTCTAGCTTTCTTGTCCGAGGCTCTGAACCCGAATCGGCAAGACGGGTCCTCCCAATTGGGGTGGAAACCAATGATCCCTTCAGGGGTTGCGCTCTGATCATTCAGATGACAATGTTCCCGTGCGGTGGTGCGGTGATTGGCGTGCGCGTTTGTCATAAGATCTGCGACGCCTCCTCGCGTACGGTCTTTGTCAACGCGTGGGCCGCCGTCTGCCGTGGCGACACCCACGTCACGGCGGCCCCGGAGTTCATCTCCACAAAACTCTTCCCTCCACCGCCACCGCCGCTGCCAAACCGTGATGGTAATCCTCGCCAGCAGACTATCACATCGCCATCCCGGGCTCTCGAGCTCAAGCGAGACGAGAGCCTGATGACCAAGAAGTACGTCTTTAGTGCCTCTAGCGTCTTGGCTCTAAAGGCCAAAGGCGCAAGCGAGCAAGTGCCGAAACCCTCCCGCGTCGAAGCCGTGACGGCACTCCTATGGAAATGCGCGATAAAGGCTCGGAAAACATCGCACAATAATCACCCTATTCATTCCGTGATGACCCAAGCTGTTAACCTGCGGAAAAGGCTCCATCCTCCCCTCCCCGATTCTTGCATCGGAAACTTAATCCTCTGCTACGCCCCGTTCTACCAAAACCGCGACAGTACTAATAACGAAGTCCCTGAATTGCGAGAATTGGTGGCTATACTAAGGCGGGGGCTATCCGAGATGAGCGACAAGTACGTAGAAAGGCTTCGGCGAGGGGGGGACGAGGCGAATCGCGCCATAGCCGAGTGTTTCCGAGAGATTGAGGAAATCACGGGCGGAGAGGGCGCGGAAGTGTACAGGTTCACCAGTTGGTGCGGCTTTCCGATATACGAAGCGGATTTCGGGGGCGGAGCGCCGGCGTGCGTGGGCATTGCTGCTTCGCCGTTCAAGAATGTGGGTGTGCTGATGGACGCAAAGGACGGGTGTGGGGTTGAAGCGTGGTTGTGCTTGAGTGCTCATGACATGGAATCCATTGATACTAACAACGACTTGCTGGCAAGTCTACATTGTGATTAAGGTAAAAATTTAGATTGAGATGAAAATGTAATAGGAATAAAATGTTACTACCTGTAAATGAGAGTAAATGTAATAGGAATAAACTGTTACTACCTGTAAATGAGAGTGGGTGTAATTAAAATTATTACAGCCATGGGCGGAGGCAGTATTAACTGTAAAGTGTAATCGGGTGCAACTAGATCACAAGGTTTTTTGTTCTATTTTTTGTCTTTGATTTAATAAATGTATTACTTGTAGTTCAAAAAATTTAAAGTACAATGAAATGGAATGAGGTGAAGTTTGATGAAATTTGTAAACAGCAATAACATTTCGAAAAGAGTCATTTTCATTTTTGGTTCTACTGTTATTGGGGCGTTGTCAATTTTAATCCACTTCATTAATTTTTACCACATTACGGCCAATCTTATTTAGTCCTTACTACTTTTAGTCCACCGTTGAAATTTTTGTCAAACTGTTGTCCAAAACAGGGGTATTTTTGGTCTTTTCATGATTTGGTCATCTCCTTGACCCTTTGCAATGGTTTTCATTATACATTTTCATCCATTGAAGAGGTCCGGCGAAAGCCATATGAACCACATTACAAAGCCATGGCTTTCACAGGACTTCTTCATTGGATGAAAATCTGTGAGGAAAACCACTGTAAAGGGTAAAGGAGATGATCAAAGCACGAAAAGACCAAAATACTCCTATTTTGGACGGTTATTTGACAAAAATTTTAACGGTGGACTAAAAGTGGCAAGGACTAAATAAGACTGGTCGCAATGTGGCAAAAATTAATGAAGTGGACTAAAATTGGCAATGCCCTAATAACAGTAGGACAACAAATGGAAATGACTTTCGAAAACACTTACTAAATGAACTATACTAAAACCACATACAATTCAATACAAAACAAGTATCCATACCCCACCTTCTGACCCAAGATGTGACCTCCGACAGATTATTGTGCCGATTATGGTCCACATAATTGTGTAGAACATGAGTATAAGGTACATTTTAATACACTAAAGGTGTTAAAAATCCATTCATAAGAAGACTGGTCAACATGCCTTAATTTTAAAACATGTCTAGGCGTGGGATTATTCTAACTTTCATTTCCCTAATATAGTGCAAAATTGTGTGGTTTGTATGAAATGATTAGTTGAGCTTTGTGCTATAAATAGTTCTTCATTTTGTTCAAATAGAACACATAATAGAGTTTCATTCTCTTCCTTCCTTTCCTTCTCTTGTCTGAGCATATAATATATAATATGTGTAGCTAGTCGAGAGCGTCCCGGATCGTCACCGGAAATTAAACGCTTTTAAGGCAGTGTTTTATAACACAACACTGACTTTCTTTCGCCCTGACTTCTTCTTGTTTGCTAAAAGTTGCCAGCCTCCGTTGACGTTGCGTACTTATTTTCCAACAGTTAAAAGCGCTTAAATTCAGCAACAGTCAACCTTTAGAATCGGTGGTTCCTTCTGTCATATATACCCGATCTATCCAAGATCGCTGCCCTAGATGGGAAAAACTACGAAATGTGGGCTCAAAGGATGCTTATTCTTTTCCAAAGTAACAACTAAAGTTGGTCTATGTGATGTTCTCCAATCCACCCGAACCCACTAAACTAGTGTTCCCTTTTGTTGGTTAAGAATCGAGAGAAGTAAGCCCCAAACCGGATTACACCTCCAGACAAGCAAGCGGTGTAACCCCAATGCAATTTGAAGATGACAACATTGCAGCTAGAGGATACCTTCTGTCACAAATGAATGACAAGCTCATTTGGGAAACACTATTAGAAAAATAAGGTGCAAATGATGCTGAAAGTCAAAGTGTCAGAAATAACAAGAACAAAAGGAGTGGAAAAATGAAGACACTCAAAGGAGTCTGCTTCATGTGCGATAAGCAAAGACACTGAGCGTTTCAATGCTATTACCGCAAGGGCAAAACTAGTGGAGGACAAAGCGGAACCAGATTGAACCTAAGACATTCTAAGCCATCTAAGCTTAAAAAGAATCATCTAAATTATATCCAACAATCTGTAAAGACACAACCACACTTTTGTTACCAAAGGTTAGAAATCTTCTCTCAATACAAGTTTATTGAGTTGAAGATCAGATAATGATGGACATTCAACTTTGTGAAGAAAGTCATTGAAAAGACTATCAAAGAAGAACAACATATAAGTAACCTAGTTGGTTTGATTTGCAACAAGCGTGAAAGGTTACTTTTCACTTGTATTAATTAGCACCAATATACTAGTGAAAATCTCCTTATTTTAAGGAGAAAATTGGAGTAGAGTGTTCTTGAACCACTATAAAAATAATGTCTCAATCTCTCTATCGTTCTGCTCATTACTTTACTGCTCATTCCAACTCAAACACATGCACTATTTCTCAACTAGCAAAACATTTAAAACATGCTACAAACAGATTTGACAAGTACAAGCCTTTTGCTACTAACTTTGAGATAATTTTAATTATTCAAAAAGTTTTAGAGCGATTTTTTGCACGACCATCTAACTTGGTCAATTGAATAGATCTCGTTATTTAAAAAAAACAATCATTCTCTTTGTAAGCTATTTTTTTAAAAATAAATTTGTTAAAATGTCAAACTTGAGTATAGTTCCAAAATATTCACAAGCAGAATTTGATGAATGACATAGTAGAATGGAGATTCACTTAGTTGCACTACACAATCACATATAATATGTAATCCATCATAAACCCATCAAAATTCCTAAGGTGAACGCTGCTCCACCGTTAATGGATATAGATGTTCCTTGTCCCAAATACCTAGATAAACCAATAGACGATTGGATGAGGGAGGTCTTGGAATTCCATTCAAAAGAGGCAGCAACTTTTTCGGATATTCAAACCATGTTGTTCGTCATTTGTGTACAAAGTGTAGCTATATGCATTTGTTCAAAGTCCACTCCCCTTGCTTTTCGTTGGTTTGTGGTTGAAGTGAGAAGTGGCGTTACTTTCTTGCACAATATAATGGAGAAAACCAATTTTGTCTAAACACAAGAAATACATTTCATATTCCTTTCTTCCTCTGTCCTTTACCTCTAAAGTCCGAGCAATAGTGAGGTTCGCTTAGGTCTGAGCTGGTGCAAGCTCAGCGTGATTTATTCTGTGTTACCTATCGAAAACGTACCGAAAATCTTGACTGCACAATCACCGGGCAAATAACACTTTTAAGGCAGTGTTATTATAACACGGCACAGACTTCATTTCTCGCTTGTTATTGTTCCCCTTTCTTAAAGAGTGCCAGCCTTCTTTGACATTGCTACTATTTTCCCAACAGTTAAAAGCATTTTTTCAGCAACAGTCAACCTTTAGGATCGATGGCTCTTTCTATCATACCTTATCTATCCAAGATCATTGCCCTCGATGGGAAAAACTAATATCGGTGGGCTTAAAAAGGATGCTTATTCTTTTCCAACAACTAAAGTTGGTCTATGTGTTGTTCTTCAATCCACCCGAACCTACTAAGCTAGTGTTCCCGTTTGTTTGTCAAGAATCGAGAGAAGTAAGCCCTGAACCGGATTACACCCCTGGACAAGCATGGGGTGTAACCCCGATGCAATTTGAAGCTGGCAACATGACAGCTAGAAGATACCTTCTGTCACAAATGAATGACAAGGTCTTTGACATCTATGTCAAACAAGACTCATCAAAGATTATTTGGGAAACACTATAAAAAAAATATGGTGCAAATGATGCTAAAAGTCAAAGTGTTAGAAATAACAGGAACAAAAGGAGTGGGAAAATCAAGAAACTCAAAGGAGTTACTTCATGTGCGGTAAGCAAGGACACTGAGCATTTCAATGCTATTATCACAAGGGCAAAACTAGTAGAGGACAAAGCTGAACCAGATTGAACCACAAATCAATCTGACAAGAATAGTATGAATATTACTATCATTTTAACTAGTAGTTACTTTTGAGTACCTCCTTTTGCTCTAGTTATTGAGAGCTCAATTAAAATGTGATAATATTAGTACTAAATGTTAGTTGAGTTGACTAAATCTTTGAATGCATGTTAGTACACATTAGTGTGTTGGTAGCATAGAAAAGTCATCATTCTTGAATACTCTGCCTAGGAAAGTGACTTTTAAGTAAACTTCAGTTTCACCACTCCACCTGTGAGTATTTAAGAAGTAGGGGGTTGATCATACAGGCTACTTGAAGCGCTACTTGATCCTCACCTAAAATGTGGTTGACTTTAATATGCTATTAAACAATCAAAGCCTTGCAATAGATATTACTTAAGTAATGCAATAATAGTGTTAAATTGCCTTTTTAATTAATTTGCATTACATCGAAGCTATATATGAGTTATGTAGTGAAGGGAAAATTGTGAAGTTGAAATAAGCTTTGAATGCTAAAATTATAGATGCTAAATTTCATCTTGTTGAAATTTACGTGAATAAATATTTCTCTTATAAATGCCAATTATAATCTTTGAGTATGAAACTAAATTTTCTCAAGGAAGTATCACTAGTACAAAATCAGTCATTTGTGTCTGGAGTTTAGAACTATCTGTGTCCGGAAAAGCCCACCTAGTGGAAATTCAAAGTGCAAGATACATTCATTTCAAGAACCAAGTACAAGTATTTCACTTCACCCAACTCCAATTGTGTCATAATTGTTAGCAACACCTAGAAGGATATGTAAACCCAGCTATCAACATCATTTATGAAGATAGATTAGTAGTAAAAGATGCAACTTTTAGATGCTCCTACATAATATCCACCTCATACCTTATCAACCATAATTTTTTCATACCAATGGTAAGATATGCAGCATTCTAATAAAGCAATATGACACAAAATGGTAACAAAACCACAATAACTATTTGTCTAGTTCATACTCAATTAGAAAGTTTGCACACTAACAACATAAATAAGTTCAACAACTTGCTGAAGCTTTTTCCGAAGATCAACATCTTGGGTAGCAACAAAAAAGTGCTCATGCCTTCCATAATTCAAATTATGCAATCTTATAGTACCTCTACGTTTTTCATGACCACATCTATAACAAAGAAAGACTAGAGCTTTAGGTACAGCAAATCGTATCTGTATTCAACCAGTTTCAAACACTACAACTCCATGCCTTCCATAATTCAAAAACTCCGTATTCAATTACACTCGTTCAAAAGTTATAGATGCAAAACAACCAACACATTAAAATAAAAGGTTTACCTTGCAGTTAAAAGGCTACGAGCTACATCGAGTGACTCAAAATAGGAGGCTCAAAGGACGCTCTTCAACTCTTTAACAGCACATCTACAAAAATAAAATACTTTAACACCATTTAAAAGCTACTTCCCAAAAAGCAATTTTGAGGAGCAGACCTGGTAGTGAAGAGTTGTTGGAAAAATAGAACTAAAATGACATTTTAAGTGGCCATTTTGTGGTACAATTAAAAGTGGGGTCGTTTTGGGTCGGGTCAATGTGGATTGGGGTTCTACGTAGTTAGACGAAGAGATCTGTAAGTGTACAAATGATACATGGTCCTGGCTTAGTTATTTGTCAATCAGGATTTCTTGTTGTGCTGAAAGAGGGACTGTGTCAGCGAAATCTGTCTCAGACAGCATGCAGTCAAATACAGTCAAACAGAATTGGTCCACATATTTATTTTATGTGGATATCATATTTTTCAGCTTTTAAAGGTTGAGTGGCACTCATTTAATTAATGATTTTCAGCAACTGCTTTGGTGAAGTTTGTTAAGGCTTTCTAAGCTATATAAAGGGTTAAAATGATGCTCATTATTTGTACACTTGAAGATAAAAATATTCAGAGCATTTCATGTGAAAACTAAGCAGATTATATTGATGAATTAATAGCTCTTTGATGTTGAGTCGAGATTGAAGATTATTGAAGAATTCCTGGCTTGCAGCTAACCAATTCAAGTGTAGATGATGAAGGCTGTGTTGGTTTAGGACCATTGTATATTTGGGCATATATTCCAACTGTTGTAACCTTGGTGATCATCTAGTGGATTGGGCAAAAACTGAGTAACCCCTCAGACGTAGGAGTTTTACTCCGAACTGCGTAATCATTTCTTGTGTCCAGGTTCATTTATTTTCTTATGTTTTTGTTATTTAGAATAATCAAATCTGGACTAATAATTATAAAAATGTTAATTAATTCTGAACCCATAAGTCTTGCATTCAAGATCCACGATGCTTTTTCAAGATCGATATATTGTACGCTCAAAATGGATAATGGGTGAATGAGAAATTAGTTCTCAAAGTTGACCCATTTGAGATGGAATTTGGGTGAGGAAAAAGCTTATGTAGTTGTTGTCCCACATTGGTTGGGAAAGAAGATTTGACCCACTATATATACAAGAACCTTTTTATGTCTAATTGACTTGTATAGCATAGAGGCTCTCTCTCGCGCGCAGTGGGGGTGCAAATCAAATCCAGAACTGAGCCTGATAAGGCTTGACTCGTGTATGTCGGCATGAATGTCGTCCGCAAAATTGGTAAGTTATGCCATATTTTCGTGACTCTGGTGACCTCTCACAAGCGACGTTTCACCTACTATGTCCGTTCAAAATGACTCTTTTGGCATTACGGATTCACCTACTATGTCCGTTCAAAATGACTCTTTTGACATTACGGAATTAATTTGATTAATTCCAATCATTATTTCAGAGTTATTTTTGTGAGTAATGGACTTTTAGTGAGTGTTAATTTTTTGCTTAGTGGGTGGAGGTTACTAACGAAATTAAATGTTAGATTTAATGCTATCATCCATTTCCTCTACTATATATTTCCAAGAGAGCAGCAAATTTGAACACAAGCTACAAGCTCACAGAACGCACGAAATACACCTGTTTTCTCCCTCAAAACGCTACTCATCCTTCCTTCAAGCCACCTGCGTTTCATCCCACGTTATAGTTTGCCGAATTCCAAGTTTGTGTTCTCAAACGCAGGGATCGTAGTACGTTTTATCCTGGGAAACCTAGACCGCAACGCTCCAGCACCCTGAGAGGCGGTAAATAAGATTTTAAGCACAGTGACAACACGACTCGTGCTTCCAACCAACCTGAGATCATCCACTTTCGTCCCCAAGCAGTTTCCAAGTTTATTTAACCTTTTGTAGGTTTATTTCCTAGTTTGTAATTTTTTTGTATTTTCCATTTACTCTGTGATTTTCGAGAATCATTTTCCTACAAGAGTTTCACTACCGCACCAAGAATATTGACAATAACAGTATTACCATCACATAAAATCTTATAGGGCTCTCTAAAACCAAAACAAGCTGCATAAAACCTCGCAGCACTACGATGGCGCTTCTATTTTTTCACCCTCATCTATTAGACAAAAAGACAATAATTTTACTCATGTGCATGACTTTCAACAACACTAAATAGACAACGGTTTGTTAAAAACCGTTGTCTTTGCGCGGGACTTACAACAACACCGACTTCAACAACAGAAATTTTACTTCATAGACAACAGTTTTTAGCCGTTGTCTATGAGTAATTTTCTTGTAGTTCACTTTCATGACATATGTTGCTCATTCTCTCTTTTTATCATGTAGATTTATTTTATTATTATTGGTTCCTTTTAGTGCAGTAAAGCGTACCGAAAATCTTGACTGCACCGTCATTGGGCTAATAATGCTTTTAAGGCAGTGTTATTATAACACGGCACATACTTCATTTCCCGCTTGTTATTGTTCCCCTTTCTTAAAGAGTGTCAGCCTTCGTTGACGTTGCTACTATTTTTCCAACAGGAGGATCATATACTAAACAACTTCAACAACTAAACCATGAATCATATGCTAAAGACCTTGTAGTCTAGTGGCACCCGGTGTCCCAATTAACACTCTCACATGGATGATGAGAGTGGGTTCGAGCCTCATTGGAGTCAATTATTGACTCTTTGTGCTTCAGTAAATTCATTATAATTTATATAATTCTTTTTAGTACTATTGACCCAATTACATTCTCAACCTACTGAAATTCAACGAGTAAATATCATCCCACTGAGCCTCAAACCTATCACCTCCCATTTGAGAGAATCACATCATACCGTTTGATCACAAGGTCTTTGGATAAAGGGTCATGAATTTGATTTCTTTAGAGAGTTTTTGAAAAAAAAATGGCTACCCCCAAAAGGCCTATAAAAGCACTAGTTAGGGATAAGACTCCAATAACATCAAGATCTTCTGAAAGACTCTAATAACATCAAGTAGTTTATAAAGCGATAGAGGTCAAATTGGAGTGATAATGAATTTGTGCATGGTGGTTGAAATTGTTAAAACTATATTTTATTTTTTTAGAGAAACACGAATGATTGTAAAATTGAAATAGTAAATTACCATGTATGTACACTTACGAAAATATATAGATAATATTTTTTTTTTAACCAAAGCAGAAAATACGTCAGTTAATAAATGTAAAATCAAAGTTACAGGAGGATGGCTGAAACAGCCAGAGTCTAGGCACTCTATGCAATCTTGTATTGGCCAACTCATGGGTCTTAATGTTTTTTTCTCTAGGAATGTGTACAACAAAAATCTAAATAAACTAATTATTATTTTAAAATTTAAAATATGAATAAAAATAAATTTCATTTCATTTTTAATATAATACTTTTATTATTTATTTATATTATATTATTTTTACAAAAAAAACCATTATAATTAATAAATTTATTAATACTTTAACGTAATATATATTATATTATTAATATAAATATAATAATATATTTTCTTAACAATAATATTAAATATATTAATAAAATAATTAATGGGGTGCATCTAGAGATTATTGGAAATCATTCAAAGTTGAACCTAATTTCTTGGGTCAAGAGATACACGTGTCAAACTTTCCTGCTACACATCCCTTCTCTTGCGCTTTCCTATGGTTGAAATTGTAGCAGGTTGTTAGATTCTTCACTATATAAATAACATTCTACATTGACTTAATGTCACATGGGGTCCTCCGACTATATTGGTTTTACCAAGTTTAGTTCTAAACTTTCAAATTAATCATTTGTGGTCCTTCAACTTTCAAATTTAACCATTTTTTGTCTAAGTTAACCACCCATGTTCCTTCAACTTTCAAAATTTAACCATCCGTGGTCCTCTTGAAAGGACCATGGTTGGAAAATTTTCGAAAGTTGAAGGACCATGAGTGGTTAACTTGGACCACAAATGGTTGAATTTGAAAGTCGAAGGATCACAAATGGTTAATTTGAAAGTTTAGGACTAAACGTGGCAAAACCACTATACTCGGAGGACCTTAGATGGTATTAACTCTTCTACATTTGGTAAAGAATACACCAAACCAAGAATCTCTTCATGCCCTTTAATTCTCTGTCCCATTGTCTGGGCAAAGTGAAGTTTGCCTGCACTATAGTTGGTGTAAGCTTAGCGCAGCTAGTCTCTCTAACCTGTCGGAAGCATGCCGGGATCCTTAACTACACCGTTACTAGGCAAATAACACTTTTAAGGTAGTGTTATTTTTACACGGGATTAGTTGACGTTGTCTCTATTTTCCAACAGTTAAAAGCATTATTGACCAATAGTCAACCTTTAGGTACGATGGCTCCTTTTGTCATACCTGATCTATCCAAGATAACCGCTCTCGATGGGAATAATTACAGGCAGTGGGCACAAAGAATGTTGATACTCTTCGAACAACTGAAACAAGTCCATGTGTTGTTCTGTGATCCACCCGAACCTGCTCCGCTAAGGTTCCCCTTTCAAGAAACAAGAGAAATTAATCCTAAACTGGATTATACTCCTGGTCAAGAACTGAGTGTAACTGGTAAAATTTACAGATGACAATATGGTTGTCATATGATACTTTCTATCACAAATGAATGACAAATTGTTTAACATTTATGTCAAACAAGACTCGGCAAAAGTTATTTGGAAAATGCTGCTAGAAAAGTATGGTATCAATGATGCTGGAAATCAAAGTGACAGAAACAACAACAACAAAAGGATTGAAAAAGTTAATAAACTCAAAGGAGGTTGTTTCGTGTGCGGTAAGCATGGACATCGAGCATACCAGTGCTATCATCGCAAGGGTAAAATTCATAGAGGTCAATCTGACGGTGCAAGATGAGTATAGCATCCCCTTAATTAGTAGTTATTTTGAGTAACTCTTATTTGCTCTAGTTTTTAAGAGCTCGCATAAAATGAGACATTATTAGTACTGAATACTAGTTGATTTGTGTAAATTTTAAATACCTATTAGTGCTTGTCATTTCAATGTGTTGAATGGTGATGACATTGATGCATATTAATAGACTCAATTACTAGTGACGTGCACAAAGATAAGTTAACTGTTTGATGAGATACAGTCACATAGTTTGAAATATATGAATTGTGTACTAAGATTGTTTGTCAAACGTGATAAGCATATATTAAAGACTTTTTCACCTTGTGTTGGAAGCATGGAGAAGTCATCATTCTTGAATACTCTGTCTAGGAAGGTGGTTTTTAAGTAAACTTCGGTTTCACCACTCGACTTGGGAGTTTTTTAAGAAGTAGGGTGTTGGTCATGTAGGCTAGTTGAAGCGATACTTGACCCTCACCTGAAATGAGATTGGCTTTCACATGTTATCAAAGCTTTATAATAGGCATTACTTAAGTTGACTTAAACTACCTTTTTTTATTAACAAAATGGTACTAATGTACTATGTATTATGTTGAGAATAAATTCTGATTTGCATTATACCAATGTTATATATGAGTTATGTAGTGAAGGGAAAATTGTGAAATCGAAATAACGTAACTTTGAATGCGAAAGTTATAGATGTTAAATTTCGTCTTGCTAAAAATTATGTAGATAAATATTTCTCCAATAAATGGCAGTTTGAATATAATCTTTGAGTATGAGATCTACTTTTCTTAAGAAAGTATGTGAAATTTATGATTATGTTGTTCAAGTTGAAGCAACATGCAACATGCAAACAATATTATCTTTGTGGCTTACTGGTAATGAGCATTTGTATATATATGATTTAAAATCTTAATTGGGACATCTTGAAGATCCATGATTCCTTTATAAAGTGAAACCTTAGTGTTTTAAGGTAACCAATTAAGTTGAAATATATTCCACTATTGAGAGTGTTGATAAGACTCCGAGATACCCTTATTTCAGGCACAGAAGCTACTTTTAGCTTAAAAGAAGCAAAACAAGAGCCCCGGGAGAAAATAGGAGCAAAAGTTGAGCTTAAAGAGTAAACCAGGCAAGAACGGAGCCCCGAAGGACCAAACTGGATGGTCACACGCGTGTGAGCGTGCGTGAAAACTTTCCAGTAGCCTCCCACGCACGCTCACACGCGTGTGGATGGCGTGGAGACGGTGATGCGCGAATTTCAGCTAGGGTTGTCATTTCGGAGACTATTTAAACCCCTTTGATGAATTTTCATAGAGGTTCCCAGAAAAATCAATTTCCTTTTCTTAGTTTTTCCTTTGGAGAACTTTCTCCATTTTTCTTAGTTTTTTAGATTAGATCAATCTCCATTGTAGCAAGACAACAAGCTTGGATTGAAGATCTTCTTCTTTCTAGGTGATTTCTATTTCATTTCTATAATTTAGCTATCTTGTTCTTGGATTAAATTAGCTTTTGCTTGAATTTCATATTATGATTAGCTAGTTTAGTCTAGGGATTTGGATTGTGTGATTGAATATTGCTAGTGTGATGATCTTATCTCTATATCTTGGATCTATGAGTTTGTGTTGATGAATTATCTATTCTTGTCTATTGATTGTTGTTTTGATGAGATCTTGTTTGGATTTGGCCAATCTAGATGAGAGATTGAGCTCTTGACTCTTTCATGTCTTTGATTAGAGTTAGGATTTGAAGCTTGACACAATCATAGTTCCTATGGACTTCTTAAGAATAGTAGGACAGTGTGTAGCTTAAGTGTTTGATAAAATTCCTCTTAGAACTTTGGATGCTTGAAGGCCCTCCTTAGTCAAAGAAGCCTTAGTACACAAAGGTGGAAAAGGACTAAGACAACACACTCTTGAATAGACAATATCCTAGCAATCCTAATCCATGACCTTAGACACTCCACTATGCAATATCCATGAACACTATCCAATCCCTACCCCTCTTTACATATTCACAAAATCCTTTTTACTTTACTACTCTCTTGCACTCAAACCAACCAAATGAACTACTTTCACTCACAAATCCACCCTTCACCACACTCAAATCCGATGCATGATCCAATCAAGTAAACTCCCGAACGCTTGACACACCTCCACGTCCCTCCTTCGAGACCGACACTCGGGAAGGCTTTCCGTTTTATCATACAAATAACTTTTGACGAATCATCCCACTCAACACTGCTTCTTCAAGTGTATTAACCAAGTGCGGGGTTGCTAAGAACTGCTATAAAACTTGCATAGGTCGATCTGCTCAGGAGCCAATGTTGGGCACCAAAGATCAATAATCTGAGTAAGAGATCATGTACTTTTGAAAATAATACTTGTAATCGTTGCATTGTGGGGGTAATCAGCTCTTTATATTTCCTTTTATAAGTCTCTTTACTTTACCGAGGATAATGGTAAAAGAGAATGTTTCATGTTAAGCATGAAAATCTCTAGGGTATTATTTATGAGTAAATAAAGTACTCGTCAAAGTGTACATAAGTTTGATGGAGTTGGTCAACTTAATTATTTTAATAGTGAAGATTAATTATGAGATTAGTCGTTGAATTGTTGATGGAAAGACTTAAATCCCAAGAGGTGATGAATTCATGGTGGATCCCACTTATGTGGTCAAACGAAGCCATGGAAAGAATCACAAAGTAGTACACTAATTAGTCATTCCAATTATCTGTGTACTAGTGAGGTTGAGCTACAACTCTTAATGAATTTATAACTTTATGAGATGGGTGGTCCCATTGAGACGGACTTAATGAATTCACCGCTTAATAATTGAGAGAGTGAGCATAAAATGCTCTTAATGATTTCGCACCCTAATTTGGGTAGTCTATATTGAGATAGGCTTGAAGAAATCACTTACTTAAGTGAAAAAGGTTAACCACCTTTTTCTGAAAGATAATGAGCTATCTTTCCAAAGCACTCATGGGCATCCGGATGTCCAATTGAGTAAAAATATATGAGAAGCATGATGTTCTTAGTGAACTACCAGATTTATGTCTTTAACTACTCTGTAACCTTTAAAGGTGGTCTATACTAAGATAGACTTGATAGAGTTAAATGTCGATATTTAGATAGACCCGATAGGGTTAAAATGTCTATGTTGAGATAGACTTGACAAGGTTGAAGGTCCATATTGAGATAGACACAACAGACTTGAAGTGTCATGAGTTCAAAATTTGTCTAACTGATGAGTTCAAGATTCATATCACTCTCGGAAGAATAAGATATTGGCATTAAGATCAACTCGGTTCTATTGCTCAGAAATTATCCTAGTTTCTACTGGTTGAACCTAATTTCTTCGGTCAAGGGATACTGTTATGGTTTCTACTGGTTGAACCTAATTTCGGTTTCTACTGGTTGAACCTAATTTCTTGGGTCAAGGGATACTGTTATGTAGTATCTTCACTATATTGTTCGTAGCTACTTTCTCAACCTACTGAAGCACAAAGAGTCTCGTTGAACCTAATTTCTTGGGAGCTACTTTCTCAACCTACTAAAGCACAAAGAGTCAACAGTTTCTCAACCTACTAAAGCACAAAAAGTCAACAGTCGCCTCCACTGAGGCTCGAACCCACTCCCTTCCACATGGGAGTGTAAACCGAGTGCCACTAGACCACAAGGTCTTTGGCACTCTTGTGAAAATTTAGTCTATAGCAATGGGAGTGATTCATTGCTTCGACCTTCGTGATTTGAACCACAGGAAGCAAGGATGACTTCGGTGGCCTAAGTTCATCTGGCTCAAGTCATAAGCAATAGTTATTATGTGGATCGTGGTCCACATAGCTGTGTGAACCCCTATTTAAAAATGACATCGTTTCACGTGAAAAAATTTCATGCAACCCGTTGCAATATACATTTTTATAACTCATAATGTACATTATTCTCGCACATAATCAAGGCTGTCAAAATGGGCCAAAGCCCACGGTCCGAATAAATAAAAAATAAAAATATATATATATTTATTAAAACTATTGTTGATCATACACTTCAATTTCTATTTTACCAAATTTTGTTGAAAATTATTAAGCAAAGAAGCACTAATTACATCCATATAGTCATGTAAAAATATGCAGTAAGTATACTTATATGACACTTTGGCAATTGGTAGTAATGTAGTATACTTTTTTTTTTTAGTACTACTGATTCTGTTACAATGTAGTATACTTATTTGTTGTGTAATTGTTACTATTATATATGTGTGTGTGTGTGTGTGTGTGTGTGTGTGTGTGTGTCTGTTTGTGTGTGTTATGGATTGATGCATGTAATGATTAATAAATTGATATTGAATTATGAACTTTGAATATTAATATTTTTAATTTATTTTAGTTTTTTCAATTTAAAAACTTTGAAAGTTGAACTTTAAAGGTGGATTGGAAATTAGCAATCCTAGTATTTGTAGGCTTTGTTTAAATTTTTTAACTTTGAAGTGTATATAAAAAAATAAAAAAAATAAATAAAAAAGCCCGTGAGGGCCACGAACCCTGGCACGCGGGCCTAATGGGCCTGGCCCGCTAAGCCCGCCAAAAATTAGGCCCGTGACGGGGCGGGCCGGTCCGTTTTGACTGCCCTATACATAATATACATATTTTACCCAGAAGTTTTATTATTTTTTTTTTGAAAACCAGAAGTTTCATTATTAATCTAACTCATAATTTACATTATTCTAATACACAATGTACATTATCTTACCACATAAATTTCATTATTCTAACACATAATATACATTATTCTAACTCATGAAATTCAACGACGTTTTTATAGCGTGTTCCCCACAATAATTTGTCAATCATAAGGGGACCTCAATGGGTTGAGGTTCATTCAGCCCAAGTTATAATAAAGGATGATTTCAATGAGTTGAAGTCATCTCATCCAAATCACTAATGGATGGTCATTCATTCAATTACTCCATCAATATTATTTTTGTGTCATAGTATCATACATTGACCTATACATAATAGAAAAAACTGTTATATCGATCATGGATTATAGTTCACATTAGGCTCGTCCCTGGGCAAGGGCGGGCTGGGCCCTTGCCCAGGGCCCACGCTTGAAAGGGGCCCACCCTAGTCCACAACCTTTTATATACATATACTATAAAGGTTTAGGCATAAGTATTTAATATACATTCAAGTAAAGTAAATTTGATTTAGCTTAGTTGGTAGGACTTATAGCAGACATTGTTGAGGTCTTGGGGTTAAACCCTCATGGTTACATATGTTTGTTTTTAGACTTGGGGTTAAATTTTTGAACTCCCATGGATATTTTAAATTTTTCCTCCCACGAATTTAGAGATATATATACTAATTTGAACTCCCATGGATACTTTCAATTTTTCCTCCCACGAGTTTAGAGATATTATATAGTACATAGTATTAAAATTAAATTATAACTTATGAAATTTAATTTTCCCTCCCTACTCTTTAGAAAATGAATTTAAAAATATTATATAGTATTCAAATTATAACATATGGAATTTATTTCTATTTCTAATTGTATTTTTTGAGTTGTAACTATGTGATTATTTTATATTTTTATATGATATTTATAGTATAGATTGATTTGTGATTCATATAGAAGTTTGAATATATTTCTATTCGAGTAATTCATTAATATTTAGAACATGTGTTATTTTGTGAACTTTATAATGATTTATGTATATGTAATATATTTTGTGAATTAGTTATGAAATAATTTTAAAAGATAGTTTTTTTTTTTTTTATGAATTATCGAGTCAATGTAGTTTAGAAGTTCTATTATGTATCATTGACTCATTGTATTCATATTAATCTAAAAAAAATTGAAATTGATCTTACTAAAAGAAAATTATTTATAAATATGATATCAATATAGAATATGCGTGATTTATAATGTGTTTTTTATTCAAACTATTTTATCCAATGTTATAAATATCATTTATCACGTTTTAAAGTATTTTGATTTATTGCTCCAAGTAATTCAGATTTCATGCTCTACTCTTATTTGTAAGTTGTGTTTTATAATTATTATTAATAATTGCTTTATTATTTTATTATAATAACAATGTGATTGTCTATAACTTATTTGGTTTTAAATTGTTTATTCATTTTTATTAATTGTAATTCTTTATTTATGAAGACACATATGCAAATATTGAATATTTAGTATTTTTTAAGCCAACAAAGAAAAATTCATTCATAACTAACGAAAGCATCTAGAGTTGTTTTCATTATTATTATTGTGTATGCAAATTTGTTAAAAACTTGTAATTCTTATTTCAAGTTATTTGTCATTAGTTTTTTTTTCCTTACGCATATATAAATTAATTTTATATGGGGCCCATTTTTTATACTATGCCCCTATAAAATGATATGAACGGGCTTGGTTCACATTATAATGTGGATCACTGACATACATATTCGTTTTTAGTATTCCATATATTGCATATTTATTTATATTTTTTTAGTACTATTAACTCTATTACAATGTAATATATATATATATATATATATATATATATATATATATATATATATATATATGTTTATACCTATTTATTTATACTTAATTACATACTTGTAGAGTTGTAGTACATTAAAAATAATTTTGTATTGGTAATTCATTTCGTAATATGGATCAGGATTTACGATATAATTATAGTAGTAACTAGTAATTCAGGATTATTACTAGATAATTTTGATATTCTTTTAAAGATGCATTCCCCTTTATCTTTCTTGGCGCAATCTTTCTTTCTTCAACTGCTTTAGTTAACATTATGATTGTTAGAGCAGGTGGTAAAGACGGGATGTCCAAGTCTATCTATTCTCTACATTCTTGCACTTTTGATGATGACCCGTGCAAATCCTTTGAGCACTTATCCACGTCGTTTTCAACCCCAAAACTATGTGTATTTTTTTGTGTTTTTTTTTTCCTTGAAAACAGTATACTTTGTGTTTAATATTACTTTTAATATAATTTTTAAATACATAAATTTTACATATTAATTCTAAAATTAATATTATAAAAAATTAAATTGTAAATAAATTCAATCAAATCTCGTTAATCAAACTCGACACATAAAATGGAACGGATGAAGTACATGTAATATTACTCTTATGCCCTCATTCAGACCAAAAGTCCAAAACTACTACAACAAATTTTACTGTGAACCATGGTCCATGTAGCAGCGTGGATCATAAAGTATGTATCGTTCTAATTACATTTTTATTTGACAATATTTATCTATTTTTTAGTTTCATTTTCCTCATGCAATACTTTTATTATAAAAATTCTAAAATATTATTTTAATTCTATTACAGTTTCATTTTATAATATACATTATTGTATGAACTCTATTTTTTAGTTTTATTTTCTATACACACTAGACACTAGTTTAATTAATTATAGCAATGCTAAAATATTATTTTAATTACACTTCAAGTTCACTTGACAATATATATTATTGTATGACTCTGAATTTTAGTTTCATTTTTCACACACAATAGTTTCATTATAGCAACAATAAAATTCTCGTATCATTTTAATTAAACTACAGTTTCATTTAACAATTTACGTTGTTGAATGAGCTTGGTTTTTTAGTTTTATTTTTCACACACACTAGTTTTATTATAACAATATTAAAATATTATTTTAATTTGACTATAGTTTCATTTGACACCATAGTTCATACAACATCAATCATTATGATCCACATCACTGTCCAAAAACATATAAAAACAATACTCATAAAATACATTATTTAACACATAAAGTACATTATTCTAACTTATAAAATACATTACTTTATTTTAGAAATTTCGTTATTCTAACACATAAAGTACAGTATACATTATTGTAAATCATAAAATACATTATTCTTATACGTAAAATACATTATTCTAATACATAAAGTACATTATTCTGATTTATAAAATACATTATCTTATTCTAAAATATTCATTATTCTAACGCACACATTAATCAAGAAATTATTTTTAATATCAAAATGATATGTAATCCACGTAACATTTGCTGATTGGCCAATATAACATTGTGTGGACCATGTTCCACTCTATACCAACTGAACTACTACCTGCTCGGCCCACTATCCTAATCATGTTGGGCTGGTCAGTCTTGGGTTTTGGGATGAAAAGTAAAAGGAAAAAAAAAAAAAAAAAAGCCAAAAGAACATTCCAGAGTGAAGAAACAAACGTTCGCCATGATTAAATATTATTAATATATAATTTAGCCGCTTAAATACTTTAATTGCCAACTTTATCCATCACCAGTCATTGGGTTCTCAATCCGATCACTTGCCAAAGCATACTTCTAATTTCGTACTTCACATATTCACAATTTAGTACCTCACAAAATTATTATTATTATATCATTCAATAGTACCAATGCTATATATGTCGTTACATATTTACAAGAAATTTCTGTAACATTTTAAATAGTGGGAAATAATATTCTAGACAAAACTTTTGAAGAATTTAATTGGGAAGAATAAGTTCATCCAGTCTGTTAGGTATTAATTTTTAAAGAAATTCATAGATGATTAAATTTAGAATTTGTAGTTTATGATAAAATAATTGAAAATGGCAATCGTCATTCTCTAAAAGACTTCATGCATGCATGGACGGAGCTACAATAATGGAGATAGTGGGGGCAACTGCCCCCACTTACCCTCCACCCCCTTATATGTGTGTGTATACATTAGTGATAAAATAGTATATTAAATCAATATTTATGTACAAAATTAATAAAAAAATTAAGTAGCTCAGTTGATTATCACATTATATTTGACATGAAATGGCATGAAATTGAATCTCACTAACAATATTTTGTGTATATTTTAGCTTCTTTTCTTTATTTTAGATCTTCCAACCCTTCAATAGATTAAATGTTTTTTTAACATCATTTAGTTAATGTAGTCCACATGTTTATATTATACTTCATGGTATTCGAATTAATTTAGAAATATTTTAAGTTGATCTATTTAAAAGAAAATTAAAATTAAAATATTTATGAATATAATGTCTTTTATATTCAGACTATTTTATCTAATTGATTATGTTTTATATTTGGCATAAATATTTTTATAACATTTCGAAGTGTTTTAAAATTTACCATACGACCCTACTCAAGTATAGGTTTGACTTCGCCTCTAACTATTATGTAGTCTATCATAAATATTGTATTATAATTTATAATGTATTTTATATTTTAACCATATTATATGTGTGTGATATTTTTTCATTGATATTTCTAAAAGCATCTACATCTCTACTCGCATAATTTTCAGGATTCGCCTTGCATGCAAGGGGATACATGTAGGTAAAAATATCAAATTGATGCTGTTAATTTTTGTTCTATCATGTCCAACTTGGCAAGATTAAATTTTAGTAATTTCGTTCAACTGTAGTTAAAGAAGTTTTTTTGTTACCCATTTACATTTCTACTAAGTCAAACTTAAATATACAAGTACACAACCTTGGTTGTACGGAAACATGAAACAGATCAGAGAAACTAAGAAAACGTGTGAAAAAGGTACAAATAAAAAATTGAAAGTAACTCAATGAGTAGCTTAAGTGACAAGTGAGCTCTCTTTGTGGGGAAGAATTCTGAAAGAATCCGGGTTTGATTTCTGCAAGAGATGATTGGGCCAGCTCTCGTGCCCCCGAGAGGGCACGAGAGTTTGGATAAAAGTAAAGGAGTTAAGCATTTTCCTAAAAATAATACAATAATTACATAAACAATTCAGGTACATAAAAATAAGTTCATACAAATTTCCCTATTTAACCAATTAACACTTAAATACATTATTCTCTATTTATTTTTGTATAAATAAAATCAACATATAAATAAAATCTCGTTGAAATATTTTAAATGAAACATATATTGATATGTTTTTCAATATACCATTTTAATAATTTGTGAAGAACTTACGGTAGTGATTTTATGAACATACAATAGTAAATTTATGTACCTACAATAATAAAGTTATGTGTCTAGCTACATAGTGAATTTATGTACCTATAAATTTATTTTAAAACATTGGCAAAAAATCAAAATGGTGTTATTTAAAAGCTCTCATTTAGAATTTTTTAATAATATATTTTTATACATTAATTTTATTTGTACAAAAAAAAATAAAAGAGGAAAAAAATTAAGGAGATAAATTTTTTAGACTATAGTTATCTTGCAAGGTAAACCTTAACCCCACAGTATAAATATTGGCAAATTATTGTGTGGACCACGGTAAAAAAAAAAAAGTTGTTTTGATGTTAAAAAAATTCCTTGCTCTGCTCTCGTGTTAGAATAATGAACATTTTGGGATAAGATAATGTACTTTAAGTGTTGGAATAATGTATTTATGTGTTAGAATAATGAAATTTGTGGGGTAAGATAATGTATTTTATGAATTAGAATAATGTAATTTATGTGTTAGAATAATGCATTTTATGAGTTAAAATAATGTATTTTATGCATTTTGGACCGACTGATAAACAATAGCCATTAAGAACTTGTTCTTTTTAATTTTAAAATCTGTCGTTTTTACTTTTGAATTCTAATGGACAGCTAAAAGTCTAAAAGTGATACAATTCAATATATAGTTAAGAATAAATTTGATCAATTCTTAACTGAAGGCTAGACTAAAATGAAGAATATAATTAAACAATCAAAACTAGAATTAACTCTTTTACTTATTAGTTTAGTTTTAGTGATATTTTAGCATGTGCCCCTCCCTCAGCTCGGAAACTTTGATGACTATGGCGGCAAATTAAATTAGGATTCATTGAGGTCTTCAGGTCTTGCATCATTTTTTTTTTTAAATTGATTTTTAAAAAAAAATAATTGAGAGTTTATTTGATCTCTATGTTGCATAGAAACTTTTTGAGAGTAGTTTTCCATTTTGATAACGTCTTATCTCCGATTTTTTTTTTGAAAATATTTGTCTTTTTCTAATTAATCAAAAGCTGTATTGTTTCCTAATTAATTAACATTTTGAAAACCCATTTCGCACCCACTTTAAAAAAGAAATCAACTCAAATAAAAAAATTTAGAAATAGGCTTTCAATGCAAATTTTTTTTTAAAAAAATGGAAATGTGTTTACGTGAGATATTGGTGAAGATAAATTTTTTTTTTTTAAAATAGAAAACATTAATTAGTATTGTAAACGCAAACATTGAATTTATCTTAAAATTTAAAATTGAGTATTGAGTTAATGACTATCCGTGCGAGTACAAATTCTTTGGATAATCCTATGATTCTTTAATTGGCTGTCTGAAGTGCCTTTGGACTCAAATGGCTTATTCCTCAGTAAAGGGTATATAGCATTCGGATATGGAATGCCTTGATCTTTAATAAGGGGTTAGATCAACCAGCTTTGTCTTGTTGAAAGGATGAGATATATGAGATTGGTCTCCATGAAAGGGCCAGATATATGCATTTGATCTCCATGGAAAGATCGAATGTAAATGCTCAAGGCAAAACTTTAAACATCTTCCAAGAAAATTTAAAAGGAGTTTATAGTGATCACTTAATTAATAAGATCTCCAAGGTGTGGTGTCTTCTCTGCAAATGAAAGATCATATTTATAGTGATAGGATGAGAAGAGTTTTAATATGTTTAAACTCTTTTGATATTATATAATTAAACTTGATATTATATAATTAAACAAATTAAATAATATCAATATTATCTAAAGTGTATCAAGACATAATTATGTTTAGATTCTTACTCTTAAGATATGTTTGAAAAGATTCAAATATATGATGAGGACAGTAGCAGTGGTCACATGGGAGATCCACTACACGTACGTGTTGGATGGTCTTATGACATGATGAGCTAGAGCTAGGAGGTTGCAAGATGCCCCATATATACAAGTCAATTTAAAGCTATACAATTTGATGAAGATAATGCCCATATGGTCAATTTAGTTGAAATTTCATTTGGAGGACAACTTAGATTAAAATATCATGTTTTTGTGTCATACTGTCATCACCAACATCAATAAGGGGCTAGGTTGCAATTAGATTTTGAATTTCAATTTACCAAGGTTGCTGAGATGTTGGTGCACTGATGTTTGAAGGCCCATGCACGTTAATTGGCTTAATTGCGCGTCTCAAGTCCTATATGGCCATAAAGAGGACTCTCTAAAGTTGAGAAGGGCCACAGTTATGCTGCTTGACCACAAGGGTCCTGTTTGGTAAATAATCAGCCTATCAGCCAATTTTGACTTATTTGACCACTATTAGTTGTTTGGTTAATAAGCTTTTTGCAACTCCAAAATGCTAAAATTCAAAAGGCTACTCAAAGCAGCCTTTTCAATTAGCTTTTTGAGAAAAGAAATTATGCCAAACAAGCTATCAGCTAACAGCTAATTTATCAAACAACTTTCTACAATCAGCTAATATTATCAACAAATCATATCTTCTAACCCAAACAGCCAACCAAATCAGCGAACATCCATTTACCAAACAGGGCCAAGGTCTTTGACGAGACTCCTCTATTTTAATTAGACTAGCATTATTCAATATTCTATTTCCTATTTTCCCTAGTTTTTTTTTTTCTTTCTAGTCTTTTGCAGTTTGTTAAGCTTATTGCTTGGCTTATTGCTATAATTGGTATAAACAATATAACTTTTTGATTAATTAATCAGATTACATTTATTTTTTATGACAACAAGATTGCTCTCTTTCTTGAGTTCTTTACAGTTTTTCTAACTTATCAGAGGTTTCCCTTTGTGGCGTTTAAAAAACTTCTTCGTATCACTAACAATCATGTGTGCCCAAAGCTATATCAAAAACTACAAAAAATATATAAAAAATTAAAAAGAAATTGCTCCATTGAACTTTCCTAAATTGAGCCAAAGCACTCACTTTTATTATCACCAACACCTTGTTCAATCCTTCATTCGAGAATTGCATAACGAGTTGGGCTAGCTGCTGCAACCCTTTAAAGTTGACAACAATGAAAAGAAGACCATGGATCACATCAAATTTTGGTATCATAGCCTAGGTTGCTCTCACGCTCCAAGAGGTCGCAATCTATCTCAAAACTTTATTTTGAGTAGAAAAAATGCAATATGCCGAAAATTCATAATTTTGCTCAATTAAATTTGTAAAATCAGAAAAAATAATTTTGTACCTTGTTTTACTCTTGAATATTTTTGTGCCCATTGTACTCTTGTTGAACTTGATATCTGGAAAAAAAAAAGTTTCTCAAAATTCATTAGCAATTACTTCCAGAAAATTGGTCACATTTCTGGCTGTTTCTGGTGTGATTCAAATTTCTTGATATTTTGTTTTTGTATTCCTCATATAATTCTTGTTGAATTGAAGTGAATAAAACAACAACAACACACAAAAAAAAGTGCAAAAATAGTGGCAATGTTGAAGGATTTATTTACATAGCATGCACGAGAAGGTTAGGGAGAGACCCAAAATTTGGCAACACAGAGGCTGCAGGGAAAACAGTCCAAGCCACGACGGTCCATGCGTGCGAGGGAATACATTAGTAGATTCTATAACTCAAACACGTGATAAGTTTGAGTGTATAATTACACTTTTTAAAATTCAGGGGTCTAATTGTACTTTCAAATAAAGTTCAAATGCCTATTTGACCATGCATTTTCCAAATGTTAATAAAAATATAAACAATTAGAATGTTTAATTGTCTAAATTTAAAAATATTTCAAAATTTGGACATTGTATTTAATTTTTACTTCAAATTGATTTACTATTAACCTACATTTATTAGTGACTAGTATAATATTTTTAATTATAAAATAATTAGTAATTATGCATATTTAGAAAAAATATTTGTAAATATATCCTTTATATATATATATATATATATATATATATAAAAGGTCGAGATCAGGCATTGAGGACGTCCCAAGTGCAAGCATGCAGTTAGATCTAAGCCATTGATCAAATATAGATCAACGGCTCAAATAAAAATTTAAAAAAACGCGCATCTGGAAAGAAGAAGCACAAGCTAAAAATGACGCACCTTAAGTGTTAGAAAGACGCACCTTAAGTGTTAAAATAGCGCACCTTAAGTCTTAACATCACGAACCTTCAGTTTATAAAAAATGGCGTACCTTAATTGATACAAAGACGCACCTTAAGGAAGAAAACCATGCACCTAAAGCTTTAGACCAACGCACCTAAGTTTCAACAAAAAAAAAGGCACCTTAAATTCTCAACTGAATAACTGACGCACCTTAAGCAAAGAAACCACACACATTAAGAATAAAAACCATGCACTTTAAGCACAAAACTTACGCACCTTAAGTTCTCAACTGCATAAGTGACGAATCTTAAGCATAGAAACCACGCACCTAAAGAAGGAACACGACGCACCTTAAGTTCGACCCATATGAAAAATGACCAAATTGCCACCGCATCTTTTTTTTTTTTTTTTTTTTTAAAAAAACTTGTTAATCCTGAACGTTGATTTAGGCAAGATTGATGGCTCTTATCTCACCACATGTTTCACTTGAGCATGTCATCCGCATTTGAACACACACACACACACATATAATTTAAATCAAATGCAGTCTGCACAGTAGGTGCGGTCGTGTGGCCCAACATGCCGCTGGATTGAGGTGATCTGACAGTGGAGGTTATATATTAGGGTTTATGAAGTTTAATTCGCGTAACTTAAGTGGGGGCTTTATGGTAATTGTAAGTGGGGAAGGTAATGTTAGGGTACAGAATGCACCAACAAACGTATTATTAAAACACACCATTCAACGTACTAAAATGCACCAGTTCTTAGATTAAAACACACCACTTAACCACCACACACCAAATGCAACTACTCTCGTAAAGCTCACCAACATTTGTATTAAAATGCACCACTGGACAAATTAAAACACACCATTTCCCACCATACCCAAATACACCTAGTCAATTCAAATACACCAACAAACGTATTAAAACACGCCATTCTACGTTGTAAAATGCACCAGCTCTCAGATTAAAACACACCAAATGCAACTACTCTCGTAAAATTCACCACCATGTGTATTAAAACACACTAGTCTACGTTATAAAATGCACCAGTTCTCAGATTAAAACACACCACTTATTCACCACACACCAAATGCAACTACTCTTTTAAAAATTCACCACCATGTGTATTAAAACATACCATTCTACGTTATAAAATGCACCACTGGACAAATTAAAACACATCATTCCCACCATACCGAAATACACCACTCAATTCAAATGTACCAACAAAATTAAAACACACCATTATACGTTACAAAATGCACCAATTCTCATATTAAAACACACCACTTAACCACCACACACCAAATACATATACTATTGCGAATTACACCAATATTATCTCAAATATGAACCAGATTATTGTTGATAATGCACAGACTATTGCGAATTACTCCATTCTCGTTCCTCTGTTGGAGTCGACCTGTGCGTTTTGTTCGGAACGGAGCGCTCGTTGCTGGTGATGGAGTTCTTCTACGCTCGTCTGGTGTTCGTTGCTCAGTGCTCGTCAACTTCAAGCCTCCGTCGTCGTTTGATCTGGTTTTGAAATTATAGTGAATTGTCAACACTATCCTTCTCGTTCGCGTAACTAAAGACCAAACGCCTGTATTGTTTGGATTAATATGAAGCTTTAGATCATGGAATCTGATGGTGCAGATCAGGCCACATAGCCGCACGTGGGACGCTGTTTGCATCTGATACGGCCTATATATATATACGAAAGGGTTCCCGTGCGGTTGTGCGGTTACGCACCCTAAGCATTACAATGGTGCACCTTAAGTATACAAACATGCACTTAAGCATACAAACAAAGCACCTTTAAAATACAAAACACACGTACCTAAAGCTTTAGGTTGACGCACCTTAAGAACACAAACCACGCACCTAAGGTTTTAAAATGGTGCACATTAATTTTCAACAACTCACGCACCTTAAGCATACAAATTAGGAACCTTAAAAAGGAAAACCATGCACCTTATGCTTTATGTTCACTCACCTTAAGTTTCAACAATGACGCACCTTAAACATACAAACAACGCACTTTATAAAGGAAAATCACGCACCTTAAAAAGAAAAATTATGCACCTAGAGCAATCGCACAACTGCACCGAAAAAGGCAGTTATGAACTACGGCATGAATGCACAAAACGTAGTACTCTAGGCATGCCTAATTATATAGAGACCCTGGAGTAGTTTGTGTGCATTCATGCGCTTCGCACGTTCTCACCTAAGGTATTATTCTCATTTGAACGCAAGTATATATATATATATATATATATATATATATATATATATATATATATAGTTAGGATCATATGAGATCACTTGTTTAGGTAAGATCGTGAGATCAGATCTTGTGTATCCATGTAATAATTTAATGGTCTAGATTGATTAAGATTCTAAGTTGAAATGTGTGCGTACAGTGATAAAATGTGTGCAAACGGTATTTAAATGTGTGCAAACTGCGATTAAATATGTGCGAACGGTGATTAAATGTGTGCGAACAGAGTGAGTGTGTCAAACAATCTAGACCATTAAAATTTTTTAGATTGATGTACAAGATTTGATCTCAAAATTTTTTAATGGTCTAGATTGATTAAGATTTCAAGTTGAAGTGTGTATGAACGGTGATTAAATGTGTGCGAACGGAGTGTGTGTGTCAATCAATCTAGACCATTAAAAAATATTACAACACAAGATCTGATCTCAAAATATTACCTAAACAACTTATCTCATTTTAACCTACCCTATATATATATATATATATATATATATATATATATATATATATATATATATATATATATATGCATACACGGTTTCGGATCAGGTGAGGATCTATCATTAGGTGTGTAACCCCTCGGTTTTCCGACAAAGTTAGGGTTTGAAAAATATTTTTTAGGCTATAATATTTATGAGATGATCTCTCGGTACTTCAGAAGGATTTTTATAAGTAAGATTAGTTATCGATAAGCTGCGAACTACGTACCGGTCACGAACCGAGAAATTTTTAAGGATATAGATTCAGTTCGAATTTTCCTAGCAATTGGATTATTAAGTATCATACGATTAAGCCTGAACTTCTAGTTAGTTCAAGAAAATTTTAAATGGACTGTAAGGGGTAAATTGTTACGAACTCTGTACCTATATTTCGCGAGATACCGAAAAATTCCCAATTTTGGTGATTTGCGACGGGATTATTTTCAGGATAATTTTGGTATTAGAATTTTCCCGAATTAAGTTATAATCCTCCGAGCATTCATGTGATTTAACCATAAACTGGCCAAATAAGTTGTGATCTTCTTAAGGACTCCATAGGGTATTGACAAGTGGCAACCAAAATCTAGCCAAGATTGGATCATTTAATGTTAGCATTAATGAGGCATGGGAGTGTTGCACTTTGTTACTTGATCTTCAAGACAAAATCTACACTAATCACACTCATCTCTCTCTCACTCTCCCACCCCATTTTCGAACTACACCATTAGGAAGAAGAAGAAAAATTAGTTTGGTCTTCCATTGTGATCAAAGAGCTCCTAAGCATTCTTCCAACCCAAGAGACTAAGTGTAGGTAAGACCTTAGACTTTGTTGGATTAAATCATCTCTAGAACTTAAGTGTTAATGTTTGGTGCATGAAAAATATTGTTATTGTGGTGATATTTTTAGGGTCTTCGAACTCAAAGAAAGGATCTAGCAACTTCTCGGCTTTGAAATCTTCCATGAAGGTAAGGAATCCCTTAAGTCGGTTCAATCACTTGGAGGTGAACAAATGCTAGTAAATTATATGACTAGGAATTTTTACGTGGAAATTATGTGTTAAGTTCGTGGATCTACAAGTTAGCCTAAGAAACTACACTTTGGATTTTTGGTAATTTTTATATACATGTTCATAGCTAATTTATGCATGTATATGTTGAATTTATGCCCATATAGGCTTATACTTGTGAAAATAGTGAAAAGAAATCAGGATAGATTCTGGCAGTAGCTTCCGAGATTTATTGAGAAAAATTGGTAAGGTATTTTGATCCTATTTTTTTTAGGCATGTAGTTCTATAAGTGTAGAACCCGCATATAAAATTTCATAATGATCGGAGTAGTATAAGTACGGTTTTCGAATTTTTTTCCAAAACTGGTCCAGAGAGAAAAATATTCTGGACAGCACACTGCCAAGGGCAAAAAGGGAATTTTCTGTGTTTATTCGTGGATCAAAATGACCAAAACTTTTTATGGACATCAAGTACTATAAGTTGGGGTTCTACCATAAAAATTTCAAGTGAAAAAGAGTTCGGGAACTATTTTTACCGGCTCAATCTTTCGGANTAGACATGTAGTTCTATAAGTGTAGAACCCGCATATAAAATTTCATAATGATCGGAGTAGTATAAGTATGGTTTTCGAATTTTTCTCCAAAACTGGTCCAGAGAGAAAATAATTCTGGACAGCACACTGCCGAGGGAAAAAAAGGAATTTTCTGTGTTTATTCGTGGATCAAAATGACCAAAACTTTTTATGGACATCAAGTACTATAAGTTGGGGTTCTACCATAAAAATTTCAAGTGAAAACGAGTTCGGGAACTATTTTTACCGGCTCAATTTTTCGGACTGCGCCAACTGAAATTTCTGGCAGATTTGGGTGGACGCGGGCACGGACGCGCGTCCGCTGCGCGTCCGTGGGCGTCCAGTTTCGGCGAGAAACGCCGAACCAGCGAACGCGGCTCGGACGCCTGCGTCCGCCGTGCGTCCGCTGGTGCGGCCAATCGCGAGTCCGCGCGACGCGGACTCGTTTTCGACTTGTTTTTGACCAAACTTTTCCCCGATGTTTTTAATCCCGAGTATTGCGATGTTTTGAAGGCCTACGGGCAATCGGGTGAATTTTTGAAGACTCAAATATTATTTTTGTGCATTATAATTACTANGTCCGCCGTGCGTCCGCTGGTGCGGCCAATCGCGAGTCCGCGTCGTTTTCGACTTGTTTTTGACCCGGTTTTTCCTCGATGTTTTAAACCCTGGGTGTTGCGATGTTTTGAAAGCCTACGGGCATCCGGGTGAATTTTTGAAGGCCCTAATATTATTTTTGTGCATTATAATTATTAACTTGGAAAGTACTTGTGTTTTGAAAATTATTGTGTCTCCTGTACTCGAATTTCCATAACGAGACTAACACTAACCAAAGTGTGTATTTTGGGGAAATATATTTGATCAAGTGTGATGGTTATGGAGTCGTGTGATAATAATGAATGGTGAGGGAGTCTGTATGATTAATCTATACTGCAGAGCGAAGTTTCTTCGCTGAGTGAATGGTGAGGGGTCTGTATGATTAATCTATACTGCAGAGCGAAGTCTATTCGCTGAGTGAATGGTGAGATTTTGTATGATTGATTCATACTGCAGAGCGAAGTCTATTCGCTCAGTGATGTGTGAGATTTTGTATGATTGATCTATACTGCAGAGCGAAGTTTCTTCGCTGAGTGAATGGTGAGGGGTCTGTATGATTAATCTATACTGCAGAGCGAAGTCTATTCGCTGAGTGATGTGTGAGATTTTGTATATTGATTCATACTGCAGAGCGAAGTCTATTCGCTGAGTGATGTGTGAGATTTTGTATGATTGATTCATACTGCAGAGCGAAGTCTATTCGCTGAGTGATGTGTGAGATTTTGTATGATTGATTCATACTGCAGAGCGAAGTCTATTTGCTGAGTGGAGTTGTGAGAACTAACTGTCGGGTGTATCGAACAGTAATATGGGTGTTGTGTTCTCACGTGTGAATTAATGGCCGTGTTATGTGCCGATGCAGAGCGAAGTCTATTCGCTGAGTGNGAGTGGAGTTGTGAGAACTAACTGTCGGGTGTATCGAACAGTAATATGGGTGTTGTGTTCTCACGTGTGAATTAATGGCCGTGTTATGTGCCGAAGTTACTTATATAATGTGGTATTGCTTGTTGTTCAGAATAATTGCAGGTAGACTGCGACTGTTGGGCAACGTTATTCTTACCCTATTTATTATTAATTGTTGTTTTTAAAAAAAACCTTTGTTTACTTTCGAGTGACAATGGATGTCCTTACTTAGCCGTCGCGCTAACTACACTATATTGTGTCCTTTACTAGCGTGGGTCTAGCGTGGGCCCCTGTGGCCGATGAGCTCGGAATAGGATGGGAGTCGAGGTTGGAGACTACTCTATCCTAGAATAGACACCCTGGAAGAATTATTTCCATATGTATTAAGTTGGAACATTGACGTGGTTATTCGATGTTGTAAGTTTAGCCTTGGCGTTTGGGTATAGGAGAGATACCTAAGCGTGGCGGTAACACCCAGTTTTCTGCTGGTTAGACGCTTCCGCAATGTATTGTATTATTAGGGATTTTGTAATAAATCCAAGTGGTGAAAATTGGGGTGTTACANCGCGCTAACTACACTATATTGTGTCCTTTACTAGCGTGGGTCTAGCGTGGGCCCCTGTGGCCGATGAGCTCGGAATAGGATGGGAGTCGAGGTTGGAGACTACTCTATCCTAGAATAGACACCCTGGAAGAATTATTTCCATATGTATTAAGTTGGAACATTGACGTGGTTATTCGATGTTGTAAGTTTAGCCTTGGCGTTTGGGTATAGGAGAGATACCTAAGCGTGGCGGTAACACCCAGTTTTCTGCTGGTTTGATGCTTCCGCAATGTATTGTATTATTAGGGATTTTGTAATAAATCCAAGAGGTGAAAATTGGGGTGTTACAAGGTGAGGACCTTGTGGACTAATCTAGATCATCCATTTGGAGTAATCTAACGGCTATTAATGCAACTGCACAACAAAGTGGGAGGGATGCACAACAATCACACTATGAATGCACAACAAATTGGGACCGAATGCACAACAAACTGAGAACAAATGCACAACAAACTAGCACAAAGAAATGAGTAACAATGCACCACAAACTGAGCGCGGAAAATTAAATCTATTGCACAGAATTAATCAAAACCATTGAATTATTTAAATCAAAGGATCAGGTAAGTCCACAGTGTACTCACCTAACTATAGGTCCTCATTTGATCCTTATTCTATATATATATATATATATATATATATATATACTTACATAGTTTTCCATGTTTGGTTGTCTATCTTTTATATTACCGTTTATTCATTATATTTCTTTTTTCCTTTTTCATGGATAGTTTGATCCCTTTTCTCCCAATTTTGTAAAGTTGAAGTAAGCAAGTTTTAGTTGACGTATGATTGTATGAATTGGGTGGTGTATCTTGGTTTCACTTGAAGAAATGGTAAAATGGATGAGAGAAACGAAATTACCTACAATGATATAAATCTTGAAAAAAAAAACATACGATAAAAGAAAATTTATCGCATGAGGACAAAATTGATATTTGTTGAAATGAATATTGTACTGTGGACAACTAAACTGCTCATTTTCTCTTAATGGCATTCAAATTTCAATCCGGAATAATATATTTGATGTAAACAAGTCCTATTCACTATTTTAAGTGAGCAGATGAAATAATATTTGTAATTTTGGGCATCTGATTCATTCAAGAGTCATAGTTAAACAACGTAAAAGATGTCCACTTTATTCAGGTCAAATTATGCTAATTCTGTCTCGATGTAATTTGTTAAATTTTTCATGTCATATCAATTTTTTAAAAAAAATATGAAATCATTACATATTTGATTACAATTCTATCACTCTTAAAAAAAATCAAGTACAATAATTTTAAATTTAAAAAAAAATATTTTTGAAATCCAACCACTTATTTTTTAGATCATAACATGAGGAGATCCCGAGGAAATGACGGCTAACCACTTTCCCTAACACTTCTGGTTGTATTAGCCCAAACACTCTCATCAAAGACACGCCTCTCAATCGTAGGGCGACACATATCAAGGGTTCTCCACCCACTGCTCATATCAACTCCCAGAGTAGTCAGGGCATCAGCTACTTTGTTTTGTTCCCAGTAAACCCACTAAATAGAGATACTCCAATTTTTTCCAAGCCATTTGTTAACTTCCTCAATGCAACCACTTATTATTAAATTCTAATAAGATCTTGGCCCTGTTTGGTAAATAATAAGCCAATTTTGCCTTATTTGACCACTATTAGTTGTTTAGTTAATAAACTTTTTGTAACTCCAAAATACTAAAATTCAAAAGGCTACTCAAAGTAACCTTTTCAATTAGTTTTTTGAGTAAAAAAATTATACCAAACAGCTATCAGCTAATCTATCAAACAACTTTATACAATAAGCCAATATTATCAATTAATCATACCTTTTAACCCAATCAGTCAACCCAATCAGCTAATAGCCATTTACCAAACAGGGCCTTACCTATTATGCTTTTACAATTTTTTGTTCTTGGTTGAGTTCAAAATAGGTCAAGTTTGATTCTTCCACAACTAAAATGTCTCACTTTAAATTTTCACATTTTAGTCTCACTTTTAGTATTCTATAATGATTAACAATAATATATTTTAAAGAAAAATGGGTTAAATAAATCATTAACCTATTTAGAAAAAGTACAATTATAGTCTTGAATTTTAAAAAGTTTCAAATAAACCAATTAAACTTAAAAAAATGAATTTAATATATTTTTACCAAAAATTACAAGCAACAAATAGTTCATCTATTTAACTAAAAATAAATAATAAAAAAAAAATCTCATTTTGTACAATCATAGAAGACGGAGGATGAAAGTCGTCGTGGACGTAGGCCTTCCTTATATTGGGTATTTGTTCATTGACGATGACAAGGATGGATGAGGACTTAAAGGTCTTCACCCCGGTCCATAGCAAATGGAAGGTTTTTTTTTTTTTTTTTTAAGTTCACTGGGTCTTTCTCTGTCCGTTTAACGGTCTAGGTACACCCACGCAACCGCGCTCCGAGAGGCACAGGAATTGGCCCAGAGAAATCGTCACTTGTGGGAATTGAACCCGAGTTCTCCCGAAATTCTTCCCCACAAATAGAGCTTGCCACTTGAGCTACCCATTGGGTTTCACTATTCTCTAATTAAGTTGCCAAACAATTAAAAATTAAAAGTTATTAAACAATTAGAAGTCGGTAAAAGCTTCTTCCATTAGAAAGATGATGACAATGAAAGGAAAAAAAATTATATGTTCATGTTAGTTAAAAATTTTCATTTAATGTAATGTCAGCCCATGCTATCTGATTTTAACTTATACAATATGCTAAGGGCCGGGGGTGTTTGGTTAAAATTGTATTAGTAATTAGAATTAAATACTTGGTACAAATATCATTTTGTACCATCAGATTTCACATATACTTGTACTACAAAATAATCATTTAAAATGTTATTTTATGTTATTTTTTTAACAGAAATCAATGCTCAAAATAATAAATGTTTGCTCCTAGGGCATACATGTCTAATAGTGCAACTTGTTGTGTTGTGCTGTGTAACCCATTGTTGTGTGTTGTGCAACGTATTTTTGGGTAATTATTAGGCTCCTAATTTACTGATTTGTCCTTAGTTAGTTATTAAGTTGTCCATGTGCGCCTAAAATTTCGAAAATCAACCACAATTTGGGATCAAGATTTGGCCATTGATCTTGCAAAATCTATAGTCTATATTAGTCCACGGTTGTCACATGGAGACTAGTTTTCATGTGATCATGCCTATATATATATATATAGACAAAATCAAATGAGATAAGCTTCTGTAAAAGGTGAAGATTAATCTCCACTTTCTATCAATGTTGATCAATGGTTAATGATTTTAGTAAAAAGAAAAATACATGGTTAATTTTATACTCCATATAATTATTACAAACTTGAAAGGCTAATAATGGTAAAATTATAACCTTTAATTTCTCAAGATATAAGATGGGGATGTGTCTACACTTTTTATAGAGGGAATGTTTTCACTTAACTTTACGCTATATACGTGTGTGCGCGAGAGATAATCAAATGAGAAGTCATCTTGTGAAAATTGAGAACTGATCTTAATCGTCCATCAGAGTTCATTAATGACTAATGATTTTTGAGAAGAACCTTATTAAATGGATCAAACATACCAATTATCACTTTAGATAGATCAATGGTCAAGGATTGGTGAACAATAAAGAGAAAAAAAAGCAGCGGTTTTATAAATATTACAAATTTTAAATTTTATGATAAAATTAATCATGTGTTTTTTACTAAATCCTTAACTAATGAATTCGGATAGACAATATATAAAAAAGGAAAATGACACCGTAATTTAATACTTTTCCTAATTTTTAGTATAGTGATGATAAATTTAATCAATTTAAATTTAAATGCTAAAATTAAAAAGTATAATAATCTAGAAATCAAAATTGAAATTAACTCTCCTAATATTTTCATATACTTGTCCCACATTCACATTTTATTTTGAGTTCAACTCCAATATAACCATTGGACCAAAACGCAACGCTCTCTAACAGCCTTTGCCCCCTCCACTGTTGCCCTTGTGCTTATGCCCCATTTTCTCCGGACTGGCCAATGCTTAACTTAACAAAGCGTTTTTGTTGTCTCATTCGCTAGTCATTGTCTTCCCAATCCTTTGTTCTTTCACTCCCTAATAGGCTAACACTGTTAGAATGTTGTCACTGTGCGAACAGTGAAAAAAAAAAAAGAAGAAAATCGACCCTAACAACAGTGTAGAAAAATTCTTGGAGAAGGGACTCCATCTTTTGGTGTTTCAAGGTGGATGCAGAATACCCAGAAAGGAGAATGTCTGCAAAGTTGAAATTCTCGTAAGCATAGCATATTCGAGGAGAACCCATTTGTGGTTTTTCCTTTTTCTCTCCCTCTCTCTCTCTCTCAGAAATTGCAGCGCAGGAGAAGAGCGAGCCATATTGGGGAGCTGTTTAGGAACTTTGGAGACATTTGGTTGGGGTTTCTTTCAGAAATTTGAATGGTCTTAAGGGGAATCCAATTCCAAAGGTTGTTTGAAGAGGAGGGAGGGGAAGCTTAGAAGAATAGAGGTGCATGAAGGATCAGGGAAATGATGAGAGATGAGAATTCCAAGAAAAGCAAGGTTTTTTTTTTTTTTTTTACTATAATTTCTTGCTTTGATCGTTAATCTTCTTGGGAAATGGAACCCTGGTGTTCTTTCTTTGTCTTTGGTGATCAATTAGGGGTGTGTTTTGCTGACTTCTTATGTGTTCCCACTATTTTCAAGGTTTTTTGGTCAAAGAAATTGGTCAGAAAGTGGTTCAATATCAAGGGCAGAACTGAGGAATTTCATGCTGATGAAGTTGTTTATGGGGGTGAGAAAAGCTTCTAACTTTGATTCCTAATTTCTGTCTTGCTATTACTATTATTATTATTATTTTAGAAAATCTGCTTTTTCTTTAGTTTAAGGGTTTGATGAATATCTTAGCTATGGAAGGCTTTCTTTGTTTTCCCCTAAATTAGCGGTAGGTGGGTAGTTGTGGGGGTGGGGGTGGGGAGAGATTGAAGTTGGAGAATCTCATATTTTGTCTTGCATATGTATTTCACTATCCAAGTTAGATACTTAAACCCAGCTGGGGCTGCAAATAATTGAATAATACAGAGCTGCTGGAAGTTTTGTTTTGTCCTAAACTCCCAATATTTTAAAATGCAAAAAAAACTCATAAAAATGACTTCTTTTTTCCTTTTTTTTTTTTGGGTTGAGGTTATTGTTATTCAGTCTATAGCCAGAGAGAATTCTGGGTCTTTAGTCTTATTTAGCTTTTTAAATTGCAAGAACGAGGGAATGGTTTCTTAATGATTTCTATTCTGGTAAATGAAAACGTGTTATTCTGGATTATGACCGTCGTTCTTTGATTGTTAGTTGAGCGTCAAAATTGTTTTCCCCTTATTTTAGGTGGCAATAATTGGAGAAATGGATTTTCCGAGATGGAGCCATGGGCAGTTAAGAGCAAAACAGGTTTAGTAGACTTAAACTCGTGAAATTTAATGTGTTACAGGGTGTAAGTGATTGAATTAACTCCAGTATTTGTGTACTTGATTGATTATACAGAAAAATCGGGCCGTAAGATGGAATGTCCAGGACGAAGAAAAGTTGATCTTGATCACCCCAAGATCATAAATGTACAAAAGTATAGGTTGTTCTCTATGATAGAACTCTACTATACAAGACTTTTTGCCTTCTTAGATATTACTTGTGAATGTTTTTCATTCCTTCTCGTAAAACCTGATATACTTTTTATTTTTATTGGCGTAGTATCTTTGTAGCTACATGGAATGTGGGTGGAAAATCTCCTTCTAGTAACTTAAACCTTGATGACTGGCTACATTCTGCACCTCGTGCAGATATTTATGTACTCGGGTACGAGCTCTATGCTTTGATTCTGATAAATTCTTTTCTCATATTTGACTTCTTCTACAAGTGACTAAATCGTTGTTTTGTTCTGCACTCTCAGATTTCAAGAAATAGTTCCACTGAACGCTGGTAATATTCTGGTGGCTGAAGACAATGGCCCTGCCAAAAAGTGGATCTCTCTGATCCAAAAGACGCTCAATAATGTTCCCGGTACAAGCGGAGGTAGTGGCTGCCACACGCCTTCTCCTGTTCCAGATCCGATTGCCGAATGGAATGCTGATTTTGAAGGGTCAAGTAAACAAAAGTCGACCTTCCTTCCTCGGCGGTCATTTCAGACACCTCATTGCTGGAGAATGGAAAACGATCCATCAATCCCGCAACCAAGCCTAGACCGACGATACAGTGTTTGTGACAGAGTAATATTTGGTAATAGGCATAGTGATTTCGACCCTAATAACCGATGGGGTCATAGGCCTAGTTACAGCTCATCAAGTCATAGACTAAGCGACAGCTCATCAAGTCATCGGCCAAGTGACTATACATCCGGCCATCGGCCAAGCAACTGCTCATGGGGACAGAGGCCAAGCGACTATTCCCCTGGTCATAGGCCAAGCGACTATTCATGGGGACAGAGGCCTAGCGATTTTTCGAGAAGGGGTTCATTGGACGATGAATTTTGCCCCGGGGATTTTCCTAGCACGGTTTCACCATTAGCGAATGGAGGATGTACACCGACGGAGGAGTGCTATAGCATGCCCAGGAATACACGATACTGTTTAGTGGCAAGCAAACAAATGGTTGGCATTTTTCTCACTGTTTGGGTTCGGAGTGAACTGAAGGAACACGTTAAGAATATGAAAGTATCCTGTGTCGGCAGAGGATTGATGGGTTACCTCGGAAATAAGGTATTTTTCTAGATTGACAAAATTGTTGTCTCATTGGTATGTATTACCAAGTAATTTACATCGAAATCCTAGTGACTGACATAATGAGCATTACGATGCTTGCCTTTCACAGGGATCCATTTCTATCAGTATGTTGCTGCACCAGACAAGCTTTTGCTTTGTGTGCACTCACTTAACCTCGGGTCAGAAGGAGGGCGATGAGATTCGCAGGAATTCTGATGTTATGGAGATCCTAAAGAAAACAAGATTTCCATCGGTTAATAACTTGTGCGGGGAAAAGTCCCCATACACAATCCTTGAACACGAGTAAGACTGTAGCTCACTAACCTTCCATAAAATTGACTATCAATTATGTTACTTTATGCCTATTTCAGTTAATTAATCGAAGCCGATGAAAACTTCACAATAAATAAAGTTATAGACGCATATCCCGTGAAAGAAACAAAATGAAACTGATTGATTGTACTTTTAAAATTTTAACGAAACTAATGTTTTTACACATTTCATTCAGTCGAGTTATTTGGCTTGGAGATCTGAATTATAGAATTGCACTTCCTTACCGGTCTGCTAAAGCACTTGTTGAGATGCAAAATTGGAGAGCTTTGCTAGAGAATGACCAGGTATCTATTCTTAAACAATTTGATTCCCCATCTATTATCTTGTTCTATGTCGGCTTGATTTCCTTTAAAAAAAAAAAACTATATTCAAGTGACATGATCTGCGACCTTCTTTGCAGCTAAGGATTGAACAGAGGCGAGGTCGGGTTTTTGTGGGATGGAAAGAAGGGAAAATATACTTTCCGCCAACGTACAAATATTCACGTAATTCAGACAGATATTCAGGTGATGACATGCATCCAAAGGAGAAAAGACGAACACCAGCATGGTAATCTCTTTTTGTATATGGTTCATTTGCAAAAAAAAAAATTCATCGAGAGATTCTATGCATCTTCTATGATTGGTTTGTTTGTTTTTTAACTGGGTCTATGAATTATTTTATGACTAAAGGTGTGACCGGATCTTGTGGTACGGGAGTGGTTTACAACAATTATCATATGCCTGCGGTGAATCTAGATTTTCAGATCATCGTCCTGTATCTAGTGTATTTTGCGCCGAAGTTGAGTCTGTTCCGAGTCATTTAAGGAAAAGCATGAGTTGTTCAAATGCAAAGATCGAGGTGGAGGAGCTGTTGCCATACTCGCATGGCTATACCGAACTCTGCTTCTTTTGAGCGAACATGGAGGACATTAAACTGAAAGTTTTGGTACGTTCTATATCACTTACCCTGTTTATTCCCATCACGAAGAAGTAGCAATTATCTTTATTGTAATAGGGAGAAGAAAGGCGATTGATTCCCAACGATAATTTTCCTACATAAAATTATACTTTTTATGTTATGAATCGACTCCCGATACTATTATGAAATAGCCCTTCCCGATAAAACACAAGTTAACAACTTGATTCGGGGCGAAAGATCTCACGGTCCTCATCTTTGTTCCTTTTTGGTTCTAGACAGAAAGAAGCAGGAATCTCTTTGACAAAATTCAATCCTATCTGGCAAATGGCAATGTGGACCTTCTCTTTAGCCCACTAACCAAAAAAAGGTTAGTCTCTGCTCTTTATCACTTTCTTGAGTGTGCTGCACATTCCATTCTCTTTATAAATTATCGTCTTTCTTAATCGTAATCAGGTGTTGACATTCCGGATTTTGATCGCTAACCAATCTTAACTAACTCCAATCGTCCACGTGAATTACGAAAACGCCCCCTTATGACACCATTCAACCGTGCACCAGTTGTCATTCCTGCATCACGATTAGGTAAATTATTCCCGTAAATCCTCCTACCCCCCGAGGGCTTAGCAATGACTGTTTGCTAAAGAAAAGTTCAAATTTGCAGGAACCAACTGGCAAGTGAAGTGAGTAAATGAAAGTTTTTCCACTTAGGTGCTTTGTAGAATAGTGATTCATTGACAGGAAGAGAATGTCAAACAGTCTTAAGAGAATGATTCTTTCAGTATATATATTTGTTTTTTGAATGAAGTGAGAAGATGATGTATACTCATTACAAAACCTCTCAAGAAAAAAGTGCAATCTGCTCTTCAGCCTTGACAGTGTAAGCTTTTGCTCTCAGAGGTATTGCCAATGATTTTACTGAAAAGTAATTTTCTTGGTTCCCTCACAATGTATGCTGTTGTCTGCTTTACTTTTTTACTTTGAGGTTAAAACAGACTGCCCAAAATTAAAGGCATTTTACAGATTATGCAGGTAAAGTAAAATTTGGTGAGAACCCATGATTCAAAAACTGATATTTTGAACCAACAATGAAAAGCAAACTAATGCTCACTAAATCTAATTAGACTACATGTTATAATGCCAGGGAGTTTACACAATTCCTTGCCCATACTCAATTAATTATGCAGGAAAATAGAAACTGGTGAGCTAAAAATCTACAACAATTTTAATTGGTCTTTATTTAGTTGTCTATACATACTTTCTCTACCTATTGAAGCACAAAGAGTTATTGTTTGCACTGGGGTTTCAAACCTATGACTTCTTATTTGAAAGAACTACAGTTATGTCACTTGATCACAAGATCTTTAGTAATTTGCAATTCTATTTAAACTTGTTTAACTCAAAGAACTCGATGAATGCCTTTAAGAGCAATGCATTTTTGTTGGGATTTTCTTATCAAAGTAGTGCTTTGGATTTTTATTGGACTCAAAAAGAAAAAAAAAAAAAAACAAACAAACAAACAACAATGCTAGTGTGCGTTTCGTGCATCATTGGGCACAGCCGAGTGACCAACTTGACCAATTTATTTTTCTTTTCTTTACCTTATAGACTCTAGAAAAAAATCATTGATTCTCTTTAAGTTGAAAATTTTAATAGTTAAAACAAGAGATAACAAATCACTCCAACCTTAACATTGTCAATAAGCATTTAGAGAGTTGCTTTTCCAAACTCCCCAAAAAATTAACCTATTAGTAGACTAATGGGTAATTTCTCTTGAGGTAATACACATAGTTTGGTTGTTTTAGTCCATTGAATAATTTGAGGTTCCAGCAGCATACATGACTGATTTGATTTGATTGTAAAGCTCCCTGAATGTAAGACAGCTCTCTGGGCCTATAGGAGAGAAATTTAACTTAAAATATATGATGAAGCTAGCATTTCTGTGAAGAAGATGCCTCTAGAAAGGCCAAGATTAGAGAGACAACTTTTTTCCTTCAACATCTTACCTAGGAACTATGAAATACTGTCTTCAATTTTTGTCTCCCCTTCACATTTCAAGTCACATTTTAACCTAACTTTAATTATTTTTGAAATCCAAAATGATAGATGGTTACACTTAAATGAGAGCAATTATTACTTGTTGTGGCAATAATTCAATGGGTGGAATTTGCTAAAAGTACTTATGCCAATCAATAAAATTTTGTCAAATTAAGTGATGCATGTATGTAAATATGATTGCACATAACATCATCTTTTTAATTTCTTATTGTATATATATATTTTCCATTTCTAATTTTTATTTTTTAAAAAATTGTCTCACTACAAAACTAAGTAGAAATATACTACAATACTTCACTTTTGATATTTATTTGGACAAAACCATTTCATCCTTGTGATAAGACCATGCTGAGGTAAGCCAAGTTGGTTGCACATTTATATTTACATATTATATGTACAACACATCCCTCACATGTACAAGCTGATTACTTTTTGATGGGCTCCAAATAACACGTGGATCATAATATCTTTTTTTTTATCGAGTATGACCTTTGACATAAAATTAACTCTGAGACCAAATTAAATCATGCGCTTCATACTAATTACTAAATGGATTGCACATTTATATTCATAGATTATATATCTTCAACAAACTCTTCTCATGATTGCTACTGGAGGATGATTGAGGCATCTTAATTCTTTCACTTTCTCATGAAGCAAAGCTTGCACAACCAACATACCCCCCCCCCCCCCCCCCCCCCCC
>NC_044916.1:22267212-22292668 GCF_003576645.1 Ipomoea triloba | reverse complement strand
CCCCCCCCCCCCCACACACACACACACACACTATTTTGCTGTCTGAAGGTATGCTTGATCTTCACTTTTGACATCATACATTCTTTAATTTGATACTATTCAGAAATTAAATTAAATGATAGAAAATAGTTTCTCTAAACTTACTAGTAGGTTGATTCAAATTGCCTCAACTTTTAATTTTGTACAATATATTTTTCAAGGATACCGCACAAAATATTTTCACTAAATTTTTCTTTATCATATGATGTATGGTATATAAATTGGTTACTATATTTTCACTAAAATTTGCAGTATAGTAACTTTATTCATTGGTTACTATAAATTGGTTGATCTCACCACATCGTGCGTTAAAAAAGAAATGTATTTATTAAATCAAATACAAATCATATACTGACACATTAGACGATGGAAAAAATGGGTGAAAATTTTTTGTCCTTGTACATGATCCTATTTTCATATCAGCTTCATACTATTCCAAAATCATGTCATAATATTGAAAGATTGTTTGAAAAGACACCTTATATTAAACAAATTAAACAACATATATAATACACATTCTGTCCCATTTTATTTGTCCTATTTACTATTTATTGGTCAAACCAACTCTTTCTTCTTTGTTTATTTTTTTTAGTATTTTTTTACTTATTTTTAAATTTAATTTTTTTTTGTGTTTAATAGTACTTTTAGTGTAGTTACTAAATATATAAATTTTGTATATTGATAATGAACTTAATATTATAAAAAATTGAATTAAAAATAACTTCAGTCAAAAATCTCGTTAACCGAACTATACATATAAAATTGGACAGAGGAAGTACTAGTTAAGTTGAAGGACATACAATATTGTAGTAACAAAAAACATTGAGTTAAAGGTAACACAAATTTATGATAAAATTTGTGATCGATTTCTTTTTAGATCATAGGGTGTCCTGAGTAGATCCTAACTATAGAAAGAACCTCTAAGCTCATACCATAACCAGACTAATCCTTGTTCGCACCAGATCGTCCCAATTAAGCTAAGGGGCAAAGTACGTGCTGGTCATATTTGTTTTTTCACATGAGAGGCAGTACCATAATCAAAATCATCCTCGTTCACACCGGATCAACCCAATCAAGCGGCAAAGTGCTAGCCATATTGATTTTTTCACACGAGAGGGGATTTTGAACTCCCGACATCTCTTAAGGAATGAGAGTGTATGATTACTCACTTAAATTTGGCTTTAATTTGTCAAAAGATGAAGAAAGTTGAATTATGGTACACCATGCACCTTCTTTTATTCTCTTTTTATAACTTTGGTGGCAGGAGGGAGTGGTATGACTGGCGAAATTAAAAGTTTGTTTTGTTGGGGTGGGCAAGTCAGTGTCTGAGGATGGATGTTCTTTATCTTTTGTTGTATGCAGACATACATGCAATGGGACAACATAAAGAAGACAAATTACAGATCTTGCAGATTAATGGGGAAATCATGATTTAGTTTAGACAACCCATCTTTTTCTTTTCAAGAAATGTCTGTATCACCATTGAGATTTTAGCAGCAAGATAGACAAGTGGGCCTAATCACAAATAAAATCTTGTTTTCTTGTTACTCTAAAGTTTATTGCTAACCGGTGTTCAAGGAGACATGGTTCCCTTTCGGCAACGTTTATAATTATTGAGTTAGATCATGATTTATATATGGTTATACATTTTCTGTAATCCATCTATTGTTATGATTTAAGCATATGTGCGGACAGAGTTTCTCATACTGTCGGTGTGGATTACACAATTAGTTATGCATAAATGCACCATACATTATTTAAAAGTGCACCAAAATAAAATGATAAATATTCAAAATAGTCCATCGACTATGCCATAATTCACAAATTAGCTCAACTATCAATTTTATCAATTAAGTCATCAACTATTCAATTCTTACTCAATAATTCACAAACCAATCCTTCATTGAGTAACAATCGAATAATTGAGAACTTTATTGAGTAAAAGTTGAATAGTTGAGGACCTTATTGAGTAAATGTTGAATAGTTGAGGACTTAATTTGCTAAACTTGATAGTCGAGGACCAATTTGTGAATTTCGCTATAACCAAGGGATCATTTTGGGTATTAACTCAAAATAAAATACACAAATACACCACAAAATGCACAAAATGCACCATACCTAATGGTGCATTTCCTAACACTTTGTGGTACATTTTTGCATACCCCTATTGTTATTATACTAAACTAGTAAATTACCCATGCGATGTACGGATTAATTTTTTTTAATTATTATGGCCTTGTTTGGTAAATAACCATGTTTGATTGGGTTAGACAGTATAAATAGTTGATAAAATTAGTTTATTGTAGAAATGTGTTTGGTAAATTAGCTGTTAGTTGATAGTTGTTTGGTATAATTTTTTTTTCTCAAAAAGCTGATTGAAAAAGTTACTTTTAGCAAGTTTTTAAATTTTAGCATGTTAGAGTTACAAAAAGGTGATTAACCAAACACTTATATTGATATTTTAACCAAGTCAAATAGCTAATAGTGGTCAAATAAGCTAAAATTGACTGATAGACTAACTATTTATAAAACAGGGAATATATATTTAAATAATAAAATTAAAGGTTAAGTTTTAAATAATTATAATATTTAAAAGTGCACATTTATTTGATTATAAGATCAATGCAAAAATATCAATAGTATATGACTCGTTTGATTGCATTTATTTTTAGAAAAATGAATATGTAATATGATTTATATAATTATAATATCATTAAAATAAATATGGAAAAAAATGGGAAATAATTTTAAAAAGCATTAACATGATTTTTTTGATTATAAATATAATTTTATTACCATTTAAGTACTCTGTTTACTTTCAATTCCTTAATTTCTTAATTCTCCATTATTAGCTTAATTACAATTATTTCCTTAATTTCTTAATTATATATAATAATAAAAGAAAGAAACGACTACCTAATAATAATATTATAGTATAATAAATTTTAAAATCTATTTAATAGTTTTCCTTTACAATGATTTTAACCTTTTCCATATATTCATTAACTAAAAATAATAATTTTTTATTATAAATAGAATTTTATTAAGATTATTTAAATACTCTGTATTAAATATTTTTTATATTAATTATCATTCTAATGATAATTTTGAAAATATTTTATTTATTACAAATATTAATATTTTGGAAAATTTGTGTATATTCATTAACTACATTTTTTTATAAAGATAATTTTATTACCATTTAAATACTTTGTAATTACTTTCAATTCCTTAATTTCTTATTCTCCATTATTAGCTTAATTACAATTATTTTCTTATTTTACTTAATTCCTTAATTTTATTATTAGTATAACGATAAAAGGAAGGAAACTACTACCTAATAATATATTATAGTACACTAATTTAAAATCTATTTAATAGTTTTCCTTTACAATGATTTTTACCTTTTCCGTGTATTAATTAATGAAAAATGATTTTTTGATTATAAAGAAAATTTTATTACCATTTAAATACCATGTATTAAATATTTTTGATAGTATTATCATTATAATGGTTATTTTGGTAATATTTTATTTATTACAAATATTAATATTTTGAATGATTTGTGTACATTCATTAACTAAAAAAATAATTTTTTGATTATAAAGATAATTTTATTATCATTTAAATACTTTGTAATTACTTTCAATTCCTTAATTTCTTATTCTCCATATTAACTTAATTACAATTATTTCCTTATTTTACTTAATTTCATTATTAGTTTAATTATAATTAATTCCCCAATTACTTAATTAGTATAATAATTAACATATTTTAATTATAGCAAATATTAATATTTTGAAAGATTTGTGTGTATTCATTAACTAAAAAATTGATTTTTTTTATTATAAAGATAATTTTATTACCTTATTTCATAATATTATTATAATTTAATTAGCAATTAATTCCTTAATTAGCAAAATACTAATTCTATAATTTTACTAAAATATATTCAACTAATTCATTAATTTCATAAAATAGCAATAATTGTATAGTAATATGACTAATTATTAGCTTAAATTTAGAATAATAATTATTAGTGTACTAAAAAACCCTAATGCTGCCTTCCTTTTCTCTCTAAAACAAAACGCCTTTCTCTGCTGCTCAACTTCGACTTCCACCGCCGGCCTCCGGCTGGAGCTCTAATGGAGCTTTGAGCTGGCGGTTTTAGTCACCTTCCATGTTTGCTCTCGCTCTTCTTCCTCCCCGACCACCGTCGCAGTTCCGTCCGCCTTCGACCACCGCCACAGATATTCTTCTTTCGTTTTCTCTTCCTTTTAATAAAATAATAGTAGGTAGGTATTGGGGTTTGTGTTGGTAGTCTTGAACTCCCAACCCTACTTTGACTTTACCCATTTTTTTTCTCTATTATTGTGTTTTCCTCTCGTTAGTTTCACGAGCATTTTTTCTCTCGTTACTTTCACGAGCTTTTCATTTTCATTAGCATAAATCATTTAGTTTGGTTTCGACAAGTGTTGATCTTATTCTGGGCGAGCAAAAAAGAATGATGACGAAGACCCAGATCTTTGAAGAAGCTTTAAGCTCCTTGAAGGAACATAACTTCATAGTTATGAAACAGTTTGCGATTCAAGTTTTCTATAGCATAGTTAGAAAAGTTGTTTCTATGTCTGACTGTAAGGAATGGTTTACCATTTCATTGATCATTGATGTAAACGTTTTATGTTATGAATTAATGGAATAGCTACGTTTATCTTCAAAAAAAAAAAATTATTAGTGTACTAATCTGACCATTATTAGTTTTACTACAAATCTACAATTAATTCATTAATTTTAGCAAAATAATAATTCTTTAATTATACTAAAATCTATTCAATTAATTCCATAATTTTGGGGAATAGTAATATCTCTATAGTAATATGTATAATTATTATCTTAAATAGTATTAGGAAAAATATTTGATGGCAGATGTATAGATGCTATACGCCGGCGATAAATGAAAAGATTCCATCACATTTAAAAAAATCAACATTGACCAAGTCCTTGTTTGTAAAATTTATATTACTTTCTAAATTATTATATTTTTAATTTTTAATAAGAAAACTCTTTATCTTTTATTAACAAAATGTAGCTAGTTTTTTAAACCTATTTATTACTTATATAATAAGGAAATATACTTGGTTTGAGGTAAAGCATTCATGATTTGGTTTCACCTCTCCATATATATACAATGATCACGCTAATTCAAACGGTAATCCATTACATTGTGCAGCCATAAACTAACGTACATTAATGCTTCGTGCCTACTGTACAGTTCATATTTTTTTTTTGGAAATAAATACAGCTCATACTTAATTTATATATAAAACAACAAACGTAGTACCGACGGTTTATTCTTGCTGGCGCTGGTTGAGCTCTTCTTCCTTTCTTGAATCAGTGTAAACACTAGCGCCTAGTTCAGCTAGCTCCTCCACTACTGCACGCATAAACGCAGTGTTGGTCCCGATAGGATCGGGAAAAGTCTAGAGGGGGGGGGGGTGAATAGACTTTTCTAACTTTTCAAAATATAACACTTTAACAGAGAGAATCCAAGTGAATAAATTCAACTTGAATTACGCAGTGGAAATAATAATACGGTAAAGTGCTATAAACAAAGTTACGTAAAAATGAAGAGCTTCACGACATGCAATACGTTAGAAACGTCAGGAATAACTCAAATACTGAGTATGTAAAGTTTGGCTCGCATGCGGACGTGGGAACTATCAAACCCAGATCAAATAGTATATGCAATGAATAGTTGGGTTCGTAGCATAACAACACATAAACTTTGACAGGATGAGGTTAAGCTTGCAAATATGTCTTGTGTGCAAATGTAGTGTCACGTGTATCAATAAAGTACTAGGATAATTAATGTGACAAAGTATGCAATGCTCAGACAGATAAATATGCAAGCAGATATGTAAGTAGATAAAGTAAATGACACAGGGATTTATAGTGGTTCGGAGGTGATGTAATCCTCCTACTCCACTTTCTCCTTCCTCCATGACCGATTCCACTATCTTCAATCACCCAGATACAAAAGTGAATCAATGCTCTTCTAGCACTCCTCTACTCCGAATGCACTTTCCCTACAACAACACTCAAACCCGAACGTTTTGCACCCAGCTACGTTCACGAGCGTCTTGCACCCAGCTACGCCCTTCAACCAAGTGTTTTGCACCCAGCTACACTTAGTCTCCACGAGTGTTGTGCACAAAGCTGCACTCCTTCAAGTAATTCGCACAAAGTAATTCAACCAAGTGTCTTGCACCCAACTACACTTAGTTTCCCCGAGTTTCTTTCACAAAGCTACACTCCTACAATTTCTTTTCAAGAAATAAAGTATTTCTCTCTAAGACTTGATTTTTCTCGTGTATAGCTCACTACTTAGCACTTTCAAATCTGATATCACTTGTTGTGTATTCAGTGCTAATATCTCATCCGTGTCTGTTCCCCGTTTTTGCTCTCTTGTGTCATTCACTTCTGTATCAAGTCTTCTTGGGTTTATATAGCTAAATTAGCTATTTTCCCGTTGTAATTCTTCAGAGCATTAAATGCTTTCAGATGGTCTTCGTCAGCTTTGATGGCTTTGTTAGATGAATTTGAATATTTGCTTCTGATAATCCTCCAACGTTCTTCTGCAATCACTGATATAATTTTCCTTGTAACTTGTAGCCATCCATCCTTGACTTTGGTAGTGTGAACACTTGACTTTGTTCATAATCCATAAGTCAGGTTGTTCTGAGATATATCCGTCCGGTGACTCTTGCTTGAGCATAATTAATGCCACCGAAAAGTACACTGACTTTTCTCATAATGATCTTCAGCTCCATGTAGCAAGATTATTTGAATTCACCTTTTGGAGTCATCCTCATGCCATATTTAGGAAAATAGTATTTTCCCTTTTTACAAGTGTTGTTGGCAGTGTTGGACTCCTTTGGAATAAATAGATCATCCTATTTTTCTCCTTGGTCATGCCATACTCAGCTTCAAAGATGATTTTTGTTCTTCCTCCTATTGCTTTGGATCTCACGTAAATCATCCTTATGCATAGCATAATAGGTTGACCTTTATTTGTGAGGTGTAGGTCATCCTCATCCTCATTTTTAACTCTAAAAATAAAGTCACATATTCCTCGTTCAAGAATGCACACGGTTAGTCTCATCCTCATAGTGACTTGTGACTAAGTCATCCTCATCCTCATTTTTAATTCCAAGAGGCTAAGTCATCCTCATCCTCATTCTTGATTTCAATTTCGGCTAAGTCATCCTCAATGGCCAAGTCATCATCATCTCCAAAAAAAAAGAGTTAAGATCTTTCTTCCCCTTTTCTTTTAATTTATGGGTCATCATCATCACCAAATTTATCTTTGAAGCAAGTCATCCTCTTCCTTTGAATATGGTCAAGGTTGACCACGCCATTATGCTCCATGAGGTCATCCTCATCTCCAAAAATATTTCCCTTGCATGAGTTAGCCTCTAAAATATTTTGTGAGAGAATCCTCCATTCGAGGTTGACTTCAATTTTGACTTTTAATTGCAACATCTTCATCTTGAATTAATTAATTCTTCCAATGAATTAATTCTTGCAATTCGAACCATTGTCTCGTTCCGGGATGTCTTCGAGTCTTGATCAATCTTCCAAATTCTCTTCAATTTTTAAAGTGGAATCGAATGACTTACAAGTATAAATTTAAAATTTATACAATTGTAATTTCCACTTAATCGACTAGGCTTGTATTCGGCGTAATCCTATACTAGACTCAAAATAAAATTGGGGGTCTAATATTACATTTTTGGTTCATCAAAACAATTACAATATATTCCTAACAATTTCCCCCTTTTTGATGATACCAAAACCTATACCCGAACATTTTGGCTTAGTCCAATCAAAAATTGATTTTTCATTTTTCTAATTTTATTTTGACTAGCCAATTTGACAAGTTTACAATTAATTGGACCTACATGCTTTATAATTTAGACACGTACGAAAAGTTGCAAAGTTTGAGGTTTTAATTTCAATTTTAACTTTTGTCAATAACTCTTTTACCCTCAATTTACATGTTACAAGATTAAAACTTGTGTCCAAAAATTAATAAAGCAATAAAACAACTATAAAATACTATAAACCATAAACAATTCGTACCATATCATTAATATCAAAACAAGCCTCATAGAATTATAATGTAATAGTGGTACGTACATAGCATACTAGAACTAGAAATTAGTAAAGTCCAAGCATATCATTTATTCTAGATCTAAGCTTCGTGAAGTTACCTTTGCAGTCATCATGTAGAAACTTCTTCTTAACTCTTCCTTCCAAGTAGTGCTTGATGACTTCCTTTAGATCACTAGTGAGGAACACTCCTCTAGTGTACCATTGAGCACACTCCTTTAGAGTCCTTCCTTCGGTGAGTATCGTTTCTTTGGGTAGGTGAAGTTTGAACATCCTGATCACTCTATCTTCGTCAACGCACACGGGTGTACCTGAAAAATCAATAACAAATCGAAATGTAGGTGGTACCCCTTCTCCTTCACCTTGCGTTTCCCCCTGCGAAGATGATCCACCAAAATAAGAGGGTATCCTTTCTCCCCCATTTTTGGTAGCATCGAAAATTTTCTTGAACATCACCATGTCCCCCTTATGCTGCGATCTCATCTCTTTGATAAAGATTGAGTCGGCCTTGTGCCTTGCGTCCATCTCCTCCATTTTCTTTTCTAGTCCTTGGACGGTGTTGACTAGCGTGTGTAGGCACTCTTGTAAGACATCAATACTTGCTTCATGTGACAAATTGCTCCTTGATGTCACATTTTTCAATTCCTCCACTTGAGTCATAATATGCCTCAATTTGCCATTCACCACACGGTCATTCCTGTCAATTGTGTCCCTTTGAGATGTCACTACTTCACTGACAGCATTTCTTTCCTTCTCCAGCATTAGCATCATCTTGGCAATGAAACCATTCAACTCCTCCTTGATTATTGGGTTAAGTCTGTTCATACCTTGTTCCATGCCTGCAATTTGCTCAAATAATTTCAAGAAATTGGTATATAGTGTATTGCCAGAACTGCTTACCGCTTCCTTGAACTCTTTTAGTATTGCAATGATCAACTTATTCGAATTATCCATTGATAAATTCGAAATCACTTTGGCTTGTTGCAATCGGTCCTCAATGTTTATTGGCACAGGTCTAGGTGTAGAGGTACTAGCCTGTCCAACATCAACTGCTACAACATCATCATCACTTGAATCACTTTCCACACCTTCTTCTTGATTTCGTTCGGCCTCAACCCCAAAAATTTCATTTATTTCTCCTTGTGCATCCACACGCGGGTTGGCCTCAACATACTCATTTGTGACATCCAAGTTAGCCACAAAATTATCATTCTCAATATTTTCATCTTGAAAATCACCATCACCATCACCATCTAATTCACGTGCACCACTATCCACTTGTGACACAAATTCAACTCCTTGGTTAGCCTCATCCACAACATCATTTGTGTCCAAGTTAGCCTCAACCTCATAATTGTTACCACCATTATTTCCAACATCAACTTCTCTTGGGTTGACCTCAACCTCAACTTCATGAATATTCTCCACTCCAAAAACATCATTTTCAGCCTCAACAATCATTAATGTCACCATTTAATATAATTTTTGGGTTTAGTGACATTTTTTCCACCTAAGTAAATTAGTGTGTTAAAACCCGTAATAGGTGGAATTTCAAAGGCCATTTGAAGATAGTGAAAATTATTTCATTAACCATAAACAACCTTTTTATTTAGATATTTCATGCGTTACACAAGCATACACTATTTCAGATTATAAGCATACACTACGTATTAAAATGTACCACAACGTGCCTCATGTCAGATTATAAGCATACACTATTTACACATATTAAAAAACATGTGCTAAAATATGCACCATTCTACGTATTAAAATGCACCACACTTATTAGAAACACATGTGTTAAAATACACATTCAATGTATTAAAAGGCACCAGACGACGTATTAAAATACACCATTCCACAACACAGTTACACATCATTCTACGTATGAAAATGCACCAGCGGATAGATTAAAACACACAATTCCATAACACAGTTAATGCACCAACATACGTAATAAAACGCACCACAACATGTATTCAAACGCACCACACTATGTACTAAAATGCACCATTCCAATTCACGTAATATAAATACTAAAATTACCATAATAACCCACTTAAATATACGCGAATTTCAGTAGGATTAATGAAATTAGACGGTGCAGATTAGGCCGCATGATCGCACTGGAGCTTGCTGCCGCATTTGAACCAATATATATATATATATATATATATATATATATATATATATATATATATTTTGTTATTTTGTATGCAATTTACCTTCTGTAATTAAATTAATAGTTTTATTTGCCTTTTTTATTTGCCTAATATGCATGCATCCACCGTTTTTGAATTCTGTCATTATTTAATTATCCTTATTTTGTATGTAATTTACCTTTTATAATTAAATCAATAGTTTTATTTACCTTTTTTATTTCCCTGATATGCATGCATCCACCGTTTTCACTTCTATCATTATTTTAATTATATTAATATTAATTATATTATTAACAAAATAAGAATTGTTTTAATTAATTGTATTATTACTAAAATGCCCTTCAGTGTGGGCGGGAAAACTCTTTCAGGCACTTCTGTTATTATATAGATATATAGATATAGATATAGATACCACAAAATGCACTACACACAAAAAAAAATGCACCATACTTAATGGTGCATTTCCTAACACTTTGTGGTACATTTCTGCGTACCCCTATTGAGTAAGAGTTGAATAGTTGAGGACTTAATTTGCTAAACTTGATAGTCGTGCTAATTATTTAACCAAAGTTTATGTTAAATTTTATATTGTATTTTTTTAATACATTCTAACATATTCATAATATATGTTTAACAATTATGCCAACTCTGATTGGGGTGAAGTTCGAACCTAAGATCTTTCTTATAGAAATCAATGAGTAAGTTAAGAATAATAAATAGTTAATTAAATATTTCGTTACTAAAGTTTATAATACTAACAGAATGCGAGGTTATTTAAGAGAAGAAAATAATATAATAGAGGGTAAAAAAGGAAAATCATAAAAAATACTAAAATCAAAATAATATTAAACATTCATTTCAACAAACAATTACACCAATAGTTTTAGTTCTCATTAGGAGCCTAACTTTATGAGCTGTTATTAAATTTGTATATTGTAGATTTTTTTTTGTCAGACTGTTAAAATTAATCAAGAGTATTTACATCTTTACATTCCATTGACCCTTGAAACTCCATTTATGTTGTTCTATATAACACCATTGACACATGTGAAAGAAAGGAGAGCTTAAACCTTAGCAAAAATCCTAATTTTGTCTAAAAAATTATTGTAAAAAAGGGAAAGTTGAAACCCTAGGCGAAATTTCTTCAACGTACAATGCCGTCAGATTAGAGCTACCAAAACAGAGAGATTTCTTCATCATCTTTTGGTTTAGTGAAGTAAAAATTTCACTTGGAGAAGTAATTCTAATTTGTCATTTTCATTGCAGTAATGAGTTGAGCTTTCAAACATGGAGTAGTAATAATCCTGCTTGAAGGTATTAGGTCTGCGTTGGTATCAATGTGAGCATCCACACGTACTAATTTTTTTTTAATACTTTTTTTGGAGTTTTTCATCTTTTAATTTTTTATAATTTCGAAATAAAGTTGCTCTTAAAAATTATATAGGACTCTAGTAAGGTTGTGGGTTTTTGACAGTGCTGCAAAAATCGCGCCTAGGCCACCGGCCGACTGCTTTCTTCTTTTTTTTTTTTTTTAAATTTAAATTTTGAACATTTAAACTATTAATGTTATAATGTATTAACTAATACTCTAATAGTCTAATAAGTAATAACTAATAAGTCATAACTTAATAAAATAATAAGTAATAACTAAATTAAACTAATACGTAATGCACTAAATATTTAAAATCTAAATAAATTTAAAATTTTAATATAAAGTACTAATATTGGAAACCTATTTTTTGCGCATCGCGCATAAAAATACTAGTATATATATATATATATATATATATATATATATATATATATAGGGTAACACTCAGATAAGAACCTGGATTATAGATGTGAACCTGTGGACCAATCTGGGCCTTCAATTTACATTTTTTGAATGGGTGTAATTTTATTAGGGGGTGCATCATTATTATTATTGTTGTTGTTGTTGTTGTTGTTGTTGTTGTTGTTGTTATTATTATTATTTGAAAATATGGATTTGTTAGGTGTTTTACCGTGCAGAAGGGTACATTACGCTTATAGTCTCAATATTTCTCTAGGGATTTACGGAGGGTTTGTATGTTATGAGTTGGTGCTTTCGATTTTACAGTCCTTCATCGGTATAGCTTGGTCGTCGCGTCTTCTCCTCGGTGGGGCTCCAGATTTCCTCCATAGTCAAACTCAGTGACGATGTCTTCTAGTGGTGGACGATGTTAAGAGGGATAGCGGGGGTATGGGTCATCGGCAGGTGGGGCTGTTCGCTACCGTGGCGGTGCGTCAGACGTTGTGCGAACACGTGGACTAAAGCGACGTGTCTCCGCAGCGCCGCGAGAGCTGGTGGGGGTCTTCTCTGGTTCAGGCTCGCCGTCTGTGGTTGCGCCGGCGGAGACCGGTCGCCGGAGGTCCAATTGGATTGCGTTCGCCCGCCTTCCAAGTATGCTTTCCTGTTTTGTTTTGTTTTTTTTTTTAAGTTTAAATAAATTAATTTTGCAGATTAAGGGTGTCCACTGATTCTGTGGACTATTTATTTCATTTTCAATCACACCATGGTTTTCAACTTAATGCTAATATCATAGTGAACTGCACCTTCAAACACTAATCCCACCAAAAAACACCAAAACACCAACCCCACCCTTTGGAATAACATTAGCCCCCCTTACACAGTGCAATGCTATCATTAAGAACCGATAGATGAACTCCTTGGAATCAACATGTCTAAAAGAATGACTTTCTCCTAGAGTTCTTTGTTTCTCCCATTACGTATTAATGTGCTCTACTAATATCTTTACTTTTCTCGACATCACGTAGTACCTTTTACTTTCGATGAACTCTTTAAAATCAACCTTATCCCCTAGTTTGACATGCATATTTGTTCATCAAGTTTCTACCATAAGTTTTTTTTTTTTTAATGTTATTTTGCTGATATTTAACTACTAGCCTCTCTCTAACAATCTTGGAACTAGTTGTTAATTTAGATTGAAGTGGACAAATTCCAAAGGGCCAACGATAAAATAAGTGCCGTTGGAATTAGTCGCTAAGTTGGTTAGAGTTTTAATCTTTTGTAATCTAAATAATTTATGCAAGTCATAGACCTATAATATTTCACTTGTGAGGTTTATCAAGAGCTTATGTTATTTCAGTAATTTTGTGAAATGCTTAATGTGGCATGAAACACTAAAAGCCTTTTTTAAAGCTCCATAGGAAATAGTGAATCCATTTTACCATAACCAGAGTTGGCAGAAACATGTGTAGAATGAAACTTAGGGTTGTGTTAGGATATGATTGTTGAGTTGTTGGTGGGTAGTCTTGGCTTTATTGCACCATAGTTTTTTTGTGCAGTTAATTTAGTTTTTATATTTGTCTAATTAATATACATACAATTACTTGCATTATATTTTACAACTCCACGGCCATCCTAACTGTGTGTTGCATTGTTTTGTGCCCTAGAAAACTATATTTCCAACTCAAGTGAAATTGTCCTCAACCTTTTCACCAGGATGACGGTTCGCATCATAATGGTTGATCACTTCATTCTCATAATATTCTTAAAGACTAAGCTTCCACTTGCCTTTCCCTTGATTATGGTTGAAGTAGTCGTTCACACTATAATAATCCTCAGACCATGTAGTGATCACACCACTGGATCTTCCGTGGCTATTAGCCAATCCACTTGATTTCTCATTAGGCACCAATTGATTAACCACCAGTCTACCAGTTCGTGAACCAAAGTTCTCCGGAGCACCATCATGTGATTTTACAACTTTCATGGAAACATTATTTCCAACGTTGCCCACATCTACCGAATTAACGGTATCCGAATGTGCATCACAGGCATCATTCACGATTCCACCTCTCGTGAAATCCATCGACTAATTCATCAAAAAATATTTGGTTTTAAGATTGTTGGGGATGAACAGTCGATATTCCACAAAAATAATATATTTATATATATTACAACACACGAATATAAAACACACACACACACACACATATATGTATGTATGTATGTATGTATGTATGTATGTATGTATGTATAGAAATCTTTTCTCATGTGGTTGGAGTGCTTAGGTGCGGTGAGAGGAGAGCCATTGATCTTGCCAAAATCAACGTCCAGTATTAACAATGTTTTAAAAAAAATGCGGTGGCAATTTGGTCATTTTCCATATGCGTCAAACTTAAGGTGCGCATGGTTTGTGCTTAAGGTATGTAGGTCTTGTGCTTAAGGTGAAAATAGGTCTTGTTCTTAAGGTACATCGTGTTTCTTCTTCAAAATTGGAACATACCTATCCACATAACTAGCAGGCTAGGGTGGCCCGTCACCCATTACCTCAAGAAGAAGGCGGCAGAGGGTAATGGGCACTCCTTGCCTGCCACCCTTCTCCCTTTCGAACTAAGGCGCCGAAGTGAGGGGCTAGCTTAGACCCTCAAGAACAAAACTTTTGAATTGAGGGGTCTGCCAGTGTAACACCCCCAAATTTCACATACGAGCCTAGGCTAAAAGCATTAAAGCTTGAGGCATAATTAAAGGATTAAACCCGATTGAATATAATCACTAGATAAATTAAGCCCAAAAGACAAGGGGATGCTATCGTCGTAGCTATCTATACTGGGATAGCTACAAGGCTAAGTCATTTAACTAAACATTCATAATCCTCAAAAGATATCATAAGGGTCATGGACCCGATGTCTAACCACCATACAAAACATAAGGTAAGTCTAGAGGCAAGCTAGTCATTAGAGTTATTACATGCTCTACAAAAATATAGCTAACAAGAGTCACTAACTAGGAGTTGTATACAAAACAAGGCTACTCAATCTAACTCCTCAAACGCGCTCAGCAAACATCAAACTGAACCTGAAATGGGTTATATAAAACAAGTAGAAAACACCCGATTAGCATAATTAAGTATGAACCACTCCACCTTGTAAAATAGTTTATACATATATAGATTGGAAAACTTGAGGTTTGATACACATAATCACATTATACATCAACTTGTAACATATATAATTTCATGGGATATACTGTACTAGATATCATATAGAATCATGGATGTACAATATTAAATATCATAAAACTTCATGATAATACAACCAGAATCATGGATGTACAATATTAAATATCATAAAACTTCATGATAATACAACCAAGCCCGTTCCTATCATTTTAAAGGCCTGGGGCATAGCATACAAAATGGGCCATACGTGAAAATATATATGCGTAACTACAGGAAAAAAAACTAATGACAAATAACTTGAAATAAGATTTACAAGTTTTTAACAATTGTGCATACACAATAATAATAATAGTAGTGAAAACAACTCTAGATGCTTTCATTAGTTATGAATGAATTTTTCTTTGTTGGCTTAAAAAATACAAAATATTCAATAATTGCATATGTGTCTTCATAAATAAAGAATTATAGTTAATAAAAATGAATAAAAAATTTAAAACCAAATGAGCTTATATACAATCACATTGTTATTATAATAAATAATAAAGTAATTATTAATAAAAAAAATATAAAACACAACTTACAAATAAGAGTAGAGCATGAAATCTTAATTACCAGGAGTAATAAATCAAAACACTTTAAAACGTGATAAATGATATTCATAACAAAATATAAAACATGATTAATGGGATAAAATAGTTCAAACAGAAAAAACATTATAAATCACGCATGTTCTCTATTGATATCATATTTATAAATACTTTTCTTTTAGTTAGATCAATTTCATTTTTTTTAGATTAATATGAATACAATAACGCATAATAGAACTTCTAAACTACATTGACTAAATAATTTATAAAAAAAATATCTTTTAAAATTATTTCAAAACTAAAACACAGAATATATTACATATATATAAATCATTATAAAGTCCACAAAATAACACATGTTCTAAATATTAGGAAATGATTTACTCATATCATAATACCTAAGTGGCATGCCCATTATCAAGAGTAAGAGGTGGCTCATAGCCAAGTGACGGTAATAATGTGTTACCAGATATTATTTGAGTATGAATGTTATCAAGTATTTGAGTACAGTCTTGAGAGGAGGGCTCAGTGTACAAGATGAGTTCAGTGTAGTTTTGTCTAGTAAAAAGTGTCGTGTCTCTACAAGTGTTTTTGTGATCCTTTTATTTTGTTCAGCTCAGTAATGGAGCATTAAGGCTGCTGAACGTTGGTCATCAATGCTGTCAATGCTGAGGAGCTGAACGTCTGAGGAGCTGAACGTTGGTCATCAATGCTGAGGGTCAATGCTGAGGAGCTGAACGTCTGAGGAGCTGAACGTTGGTCATCAATGCTGAGGAGTTGGACCGTTGCGCGTTGATGCTGAGGAGTGAGGTGTTGAACGGTTGGTTGAACGTCCGCTGCCTTGCCTCTAGGTCCTGCTAGTGTTTCCGGGTCGGGTGCTGCTAGCCTGATTACTCTGTCACCAGTCCCCCCACTCCCTAGCCAACGAGAGTGGTTGAGGTGGTTTGGGAGTAATGACCAGCGTAAAAATTATTTTTATTTGTATTTTTTTTTGCATCCTCACCTCGGCACCATGCCGGGGTCACATAGCTGTGACTTCGGCACGGGGCCGAGGTCACGCCGCGGTGTGACCACGGCGCCAGGCCGGGGTCACGGTACGTGACTGTACCTCGGCGCTGGGCCGAGGTCACGATACCGAGGTCACGCCGTTGATTTTTTTTTCTCAGGACTCTTGTGTGAGTTCACTTCGACCATCCGTAGGTTCGGTCAAAGGTCAGCTCTCCCGTTAGGTAGCTAGCAAGATCAGATCTCGTGCCGGCCTTAAGGGACTAGAGTGTGGTGTTTTGCTCAGGGCTCTTGCGTGAGTTCACTTCGACCATCCGTAGGTTCGGTTAAAGGTCAACTCTCCCGTCAAGTAGCTAGCGAGATCAGATCTCGTGCTGGCCTTAAGGGTTTAGAGCTTAGATTTTTTATTATTATTTTGTTTTTTAACAAAATTGATCAGGGCAGACCATGACCAACTATTGAGTCATTTTGCTTATGGAGGTGAACGCACAAGTGAAGGAGGCAGATGTACAAGTGCAGGAGGCGGATGCACCAGTGGAGGCGATAGACGCACTTGAGGAGACGGATGCACCAGTGGAGGATGCGAGTGCACAAGTGCAGGAGGCGTGCGAGTGCACAAGTGCAGGAGGTGGATGCACAAGTGGAGGAAGCAAAAGCACTTGAGGAGGATACGACGCACTTGAGGAGGCGGCGCTGCTCGACGAGGTGACGCCACTCACCGCTTGATGAGGTGATGCCCGCTTGATGAGGTGACGCTGCTTGAGGATCAGCGCCACTTGATGAGGTGACACCCGCTTGATGAGGTGACTTTGTTGCTTGGAAGTCCACGGCTTGGATGGGAACCGCGTTCACTCGGTAACGCTGCTTGTAAATCCACTCCTTGGATGGGAGCAGCGTTCACTCGGTAACGCCGCTTGTAAGTCCACTCCTTGGATGGGAGCAGCGTTCACTAGGTAACGCCACTGCTTACAAGAGGTGAACGCACAAGTGAAGGAGGCGGACGAACTTGAGGAGAAAGCGCCATTGCTTGGAAGTCCACGGCCTGGATGGGAGCCGCGTTCACTCGGTAACGCCACTGCTTGTAAGTCCACTACTTGGATGGGAGCAGCGTTCATTGGGCAACGCCACTGCTTACAAGACTGAAGTGTCGAACTTTGGGTCTTGAAAGTCCAATCCTTGGATGGGAGCAGCGTTCACTCGGTAGCGCTGCTTGTAAGTCCACTCCTTGGATGGGAGCAGCGTTCACTAGGTAACGCCACTACTTACAAGAGGTGAACGCACAAGTGAAGGAGGCGGACGCACTTGAGGAGGAAGCGCCATTGCTTAGAAGTCCACGGCCTGGATGGGAGCAGCGTTCATTGGGCAACGCCACTGCTTACAAAACTGAAGTGTTGAACTTTGGGTCTTGAGCGTGGTTCCGGGTCGGGTATCCGATTATCCTGTCACCAGTCCCCCCACTCCCTAGCCAACGAGAGTGGTTGAGGTGGTTTGGGAGTAACGACGTGTCTAAAATTTTTTGTGTGTGTGTGTTTTTTTTTGACGCCCTGAGCGCGAGATTGGCCGAGGACTGACCTCGGCCAAAATGGAGAGTTTTTGACGGACCATCAGCGAATTACATGTTTTTTGCGTTGCACGGACTTTTCCTCTAGCTCACTGTTTCTTGCTTCCACGTCCAGGTCGCACTTCCTCTTCTTGGTGTTGGAAGCTGAAGGCTCATGAGCTTCTTCCTTTCGCCACACATTGTCGGGTAGGCTTTTTTTATGCTGGTACTATCCCGGATACTCAACGGATTGGGTAAAATATCTTCTCTACACCAGTTCCTCTATTTGTCCTTTTAAAGTATGACACTCGTCAGTATCATGTCCAACTTGCCGGTGGAACCGACAGTACTTAGTTTGGTCCTCGCCCGTAGAAACTGCCATACACTCTGAGGGAAAATGCACCATTCCCATTTCCTCAGCGTGACTTAGAATCACGCTAATCGGGTGAGTAAGCGGTGTTAAGTGTCGCGGTGAGGCGAGACGAGGTCGCTCATCTCTTCCCTTCGTTAAGGGTGGTTGGTTTGGTCGTGGTGCCTGGCTGGGCGGACCAGCTTTATCAGGTCGCCCACTCTTTCGTCCTTCCTCCTCATCCTTTTTTCTCCTGTCCCCACTCTTTCGTCCTTCCTCCTCATCCTTTTTTCTCCTGTCAGCCTCCTTTCGTCCTTCCTCCTCATCCTTTTTTCTCCTGTCAGCCTCCTCTCGTCCTTCCTCCTCATCCTTTTTTCTCCTGTCAGCCTCCTCTGCGTCTGCGTACCCATCCTTTTTTCTCCTGTCAGCCTCCTCTGCGTCTGCGTACCAGTTGGCCGTTCTCATGAGTTCCTCATAAGAGCGTGGGTGGTGGGCGTTCAGTTGTTTGTGAAAATCGCCTGACCTCAGTGCTTGGATGAAGATGAGAATTGCTGCCTTCGAGTCGAAGTCATATACGTTGTTGACCTCTTTTTTCCATTTGCTTAAGAAGTCTTGCAAGCTTTCCCCCTTATCCTGCTTTACCCCGCCGAGATGTGAGAATGGTTTCTTATGTTGTATACTTCCTGAGAAATAGGACAAGAAACTCTTGGATAGCTCTGCAAAAGTTTTAATTGATCCGTCCGGGATTGTGTTAAACCAATCTTGAGCCGTTCCGTCCAAAGTGGACAAGAACGCTCTGCACATGATGGCATCGCTTGCCCCAATCATTACCATGGCTGCCTTGTATCTTGTCATATGGGTACGTGGCAGTGTAGGCCTTGATTGTGGGTAGTCGAAAGTCTTTTGGAAGAGGAACTTCCATTATGTCAGAAGAGAATGGGGCAGCCATTCTTACCTTCGGTTCTGGTGAGTGTTCTCTTGCTTCTACTTTCTTCTCCAAGTCGTCTATCTGCCTTTGGAGCCTTTTCAACCAGGTCTTCTTGTGGTGTTTTGTGTCTAGTGGAGTGACGCGGAGCTAGCCCACCAGATTCGCCCATCCTTTCTCTGGGCGGTCGCTTGGTTATTGCCTTGCTTGCTTATTGACGGGGACCTCTATTGGAGGATCCTTGCACCCCCAGCCGATCTCAGACAAATCTAGAAGTCGTCGGCCGTTCTCGAGCAGATCTGGAAATTGACTGAGGTCCGCCTTCCTGTCGTTGAGTTCTGTCTCGCCTCAGATATTGTACTTCCTCCTCCAGAGGGGGCGGTGGCGGTAGAGTCTGGCCTTGCATTCCTGCGACTAGCTGGGCCATTGTCGCCGCCGCCTGTTGGATGTGACCTGTGCTACTGCCTGAAAGTCCACCGCCTGGGCGGGAGCAGTAGTCGCTGGGAGGGGAGCAGCAGTCGCTGGGAGGGGAGCAGTAGTTGCTGGGAGGGGAGTGTGGCCACCACCATGGTTATTGTTGAGTTGGCTACGGAGGTCACCTTCTCTGCGGTTATTGTTGTTGAGTTGGCTGCGAAGGTCACCTCCGCGGTTACTGTTGAGCTGCTCACGAAGATCACCCGAGGGGTGACCCTTGTTCACCTGACTAGGTGTATGCGAGCTGCTGGATCCAAATGCCATTGATAATGATGAGATGAACTGAGTGGTTTATGATTTTGTGAATTTAGCCTGAGATCTGATCTCGGCTCTCAATGAAAGCACCAATGACGGTAATAATGTGTTATCGGATATTATTTGAGTATGAATGTTATCAAGTATTTGAGTACAGTCTTGAGAGTAGGGCTCAGTGTACAAGATGAGTTCATTGTAGTTTTGTCTAGTAAAAAGTGTCGTGTCTCTACAAGTGTTTTTGTGAGCCTTTTATTTTGTTTAGCTCACTAATGGAGCATTAAGGTTGCTAAACGTTGGTCATCAATGCTGTCAATGCTGAGGAGTTGAACGTTGGTCATCAATGCTGAGGGTCAATGCTGAGGAGCTGAACGTCTGAGTAGCTGAACGTTGGTCATCAATGCTGAGGAGTTGGACCGTTGCGCATTGATGCTGAGGAGTGAGGTGTTGAACGGTTGGTTGAACGTCCGTTGCCTTGCCTCTGGGTCCTGCTAGTGTTTCCGGGTCGGGTGCTGCTAGCCTGATTACTCTGTCACCAAGAATATAATTATGCTTTCTTAATATTTCACTTGGGATCAATAATCACATCATACGAAAATAGTCATTTTTTTATAATAATACTGGAGGAAACATTTCATCATATACTTTCATCTTTCTCATACATGAAGGGAGCTGAGGTCATCCTCACCTGCGTGTACATGACCCCAATGAAATAACTGGTCTCTTCTAACTCATCATAATCATACATGAAGGGAGCTGAGGTCATCCTCACCTGTGTGTACATAATCTCAATGAAATAACTGGTCCCTTTTAATTCATCATAACTCATACATGAAGGGAGCTGAGGTCATCCTCACCTGCATGTACATGACCTCACTAAAATAACTGGTCCCTTCTAACTCATCAATCACATGTGGAATCAGAACCGCTACCTTAAGTGTGCACACCCCTAACTAGGATTTCAATTCCAGCGGGTAATAGTTCAAGCCCTAAAGTAAGCCCAGGATATTTCTACCAAGCCACTTCTCTACAAATTTCGAGATTTTTCTACCGGATTTCATCTCATCATTTCATTTAATCATCCTCTCTGCCGAAGGGACTGCAGTCCAATCGGATCCTAAAAAAATATAGATTTTCTTAGATCCCCTTTCTTAAAAAGATTGGTAATATAATCTTTAAGACATTTCTTCATAATAGATCCAAAGATGGAGAATAAGACACTTATATGGTTTTATATGCACATGAAACCAAACTAGTATATAGATATAGGTTTAAAAAGGGTTTTAATGCGGAAATATATTTATAGAACACATATATTCACTCTCATAAGTTTTCATGATAAGAACATAGTCTTTTATGCAACATATGTGGATTGATAAATATGGCATAGACATGAGATTGCAAATAAAATGCACAAGCAATAATCACATAGATGATTCTACTCATCATACTTAACATGACGTTTTAAATAACAAAGATAGAATGCATATCATACACTTTCCTTTCAAAATTTCCATACTTCAATTCATGGTCCTATTTGCAAATAGGAGCATAATAAATCATGTCATAATCTCATTATTTCAATAAATAAGGATTTCATGCTTAAGCTCATAGCTTATCTCATAATTCCATTTCAACTAGGAACGTCATACTTTACTCACATAATAACTTCATAATTTCATTTCAAGTAGGAATATCATGCTCATGCACATTGCTGATTTCATAGCATTATTTCAAGTAAGAATATCACTCTTAGAGACATAGTTTAATCAAGATACCATTTCTCATGGAAATATCATACTTGAGCACATAGCTTTACATAAAATCATATCACATGAAAATATCATATTTAATCTCATAATATCGCTTCACAAGGGAACATCATGCTAGATCACTTAATAGCACATCGAATAGAAATATCACGTTTAATCAACAAATTATTTCATCAATCATCATAGGTAACCAATAGATCAAGCACCCAGACCTCATGGTACAACCAAACTTGCAAACACGAGGTGGCCGGACCCGGTTGGTAAGGGGGTAAGCCCCAAAACCAACAGGCCCCTCATCCCCCATGAGATTGGCAACAAGGCCCATTGCCAGGACCTCGCGGGGCCGGGATCATTGAGTGGCAGGGCTCCCAGCCCCGCCACTCGCGACCTGCACACCTCGCAGGGCTAGACCCGCGGGCTCCTAAGGCTTGCGAGTGGCCTTACTCTCTCTCACGGGCTATGCCCGCAGGTCCTTATGGCCTGCGCGGTAGCCTGCGAGAATGACAGAGAGAGGAATAGAGTCTCAACTCTCGCCATTTTCTTCCACCTGCAACCTCAGAACCTCCATTTCCAGACCTTGACATGATCTCAACACATCAACAATAGCATTACTTCATACAAACATCCCCAATACATCAATATACTCATCAAATAAATAACATATCATCAAACAAGCTCATCACTAGAGCACCCCACAAATATTCACATTAGACATATTTATTAAAATAATAGGTTATAGATGTTTATGGGTTATACTATTTTATTATTGATCAAGAGTTCTTAAGCTAAACATTTCGAAAAATATATGAATAGCTTCCATAATATATAAAAATGCTACTATCCCAGTAGTTGTACAAAAATAATAGCCCCCAAAAAGTGCATATAGGAAAATATATATACATACATACATACATACATACATATATACATACATACATATATATATATATATATTTATATATTTTCCCAAAATCAAGTATTTTTTTAGTACTATTGACTCTGTTACAATGTAGTATCTCCCACTGCACCCCCTCCCATGTGGAGATATAATCGGGTGCCACTAGACCACAAAGTCTTTGGCTTTCCAAAATCAAGTATAATACTTTCTAAGTTGTAAATAATTCTAAAATAGAGATTTCTTGGTAAATCTTAAGTTTTGAAAGTATGGCCATTTCTCCAGATAATAATAAATATTATATACATAACATTTCAAACCCATATAACACTTTATTAACCCAAAATAGTTTTAAGGATGTTGAAGTGGCTTAGTTGAAAATAATCTTAATTATTAACTATGAGATGAGATGAGATTAAGGGTCCAAATCCGACTTTAAACATTTTAAAACATTTTATGAACATATAGCATATTAAAATATAAAGGGATTCTAACAAAGGAATCGAACTCAAGACCAATCAACATAACTGAGGTTGGCAACTGGGGCCTGCCACCCAACCCGCTTACGCGGGTCTCACAGGCCTGCAGGGGAGCCCTGCAAACACGAGGCAGTTCACACCTGCAATGTTTTTACGCCAAAAATCTCCATAGCCAAACCTCAAATCACTTCAAAATCATTCCACCACAACAATACAACTTCCAATCATCATCCAACATCAATATACGCACAAAACAACACCCAAACATCTCATCTTCAAACAAAACATATGCAAATACATTTTCAATCACATCCCACATATTACTAACATATATATCAGCTTGATGGAAAAAATAATAGATTTTGGGAGGCCATAGGTTATACCTCAAACTTTCTAGCTTTAATCTCAAGAGTCTTCCATTTCTAATTTTCAAGATAAATCTTCTTCACCACTTCTCCTAAAACCCAATATCAAGCTTCCACAACAACATACATACACATATGAACATACATAGCAGCAAGAAAAGGAAAGAGGAAGAAAGGAGAAAGAAAGGATAAGGCTTACTGAACCTCTCTCTTAGCTAGCTTGGCCTTGAACTCTCATGAGAGAAATGGAGAAGAGGTAAATGGGTGGATAGATGAAGAACAATGGAATAGTAACATATTTATACCTAGGGCACAAAGCCCTAGGTCTTAACGGCTAGAATGAAGAGCAAAGATGGAAATTTAACACTAAACTTTGTATTATAATTTCGGGTCAAGTTTGGATGAAAATATAATATAATAAATATAGGAATATGATAGGTTTGTTTTGAAATCAAGTTTAGTTAAAAGTAAAACCTATCAGGTTCACAGGTTCCTCTCAAATAGACTTTTGGAATGAAATTCTTGGTAAATAAATTCACCCTTTACATAAGACTTTTGAAATTAAATGAGATTACATAATCTCTTTGCACTAGGCCATCCGAAATATGGATTTAAAATATTAAATGTTTAACACCCATTTGATGAAATATTTTTGGAATGAAAATAATTTTCATGACTTTATTTTAAACTTGATAATTTGGAAATTTGGGTGAAAGAAATTTTTGGGGTGTTACAGCCAGACCCCTAGCTCAGGCCCTCAAGAACAAAAGTTTTGAACAAAACTTAAGGTGCGTCATTTTAAACCTTAAGGTGCGTTGTTCTAACACTTAACGTGCGTCTTTGTATCACTTAAAGTGCGCCATTATTATAAATTAAAAGGTGCGCGATGTTAATACTTAAGGTGAACCATTTAACACTTAAGGTGCAGGTTTCTATCACTTATGGTGCGCAATTTTTAGCTAATGCTTCTTTCTTCCAGATACGCGCTTTTTTTTTTATTTATAATTTTCATTAATTTGAGCCGTTGATCTAAATTTGATCAATGGCTCAAATCTAACCTCATGACTGCACCTCGGAGCATCCTTACACCCGAACTCATCCATATATATATATATATATATATATATATATATATATATATATATACATATACATAGGTCCTTAATCAGGTGAGAACCATGTCCTAGGTGAGAACGTAAGGACAAATCCAAACCATTGATCTAGTAGATCTAACGGTTGAAATAAATAAAATTCTGTAATATTTATGAAAATCACCCCGCTAATTTTAAAAGTTTATAATATTTATGAAAATGACCCCGCTCATTTTTTTACTTGATTTCTCATCCGTCAGATCTTGCAGATCAATGGTTTGGATTTGTCCTCACATTCTCACTTGGGGGCATAGTTCTCATATGATTAGAATTATATATATATATATATATATATATATATATATATATATATATATATATATATATATATATATAAATAAAA
>NC_044916.1:22208484-22266709 GCF_003576645.1 Ipomoea triloba | reverse complement strand
CTTGGGGGCATAGTTCTCATATGATTAGAATTATATATATATATATATATATATATATATATATATATATATATATATATATATGACGATCATAATGGTTACCAGAGATATTTTGAGTATTATTGAGTGATGTTGAGTACAATATTTGAGTACCAGTTCAGTGTGTGTTTTGTCTAGTAAGAAGTGTCGTGTCTCTACAAGTGCTCGTGAGTCCTTTTTATCTTCCTCCGTGCAGTAACGGAGCATTAATGCTGAGGAGCTGAGGAGCCGTTGAGCATTAATGCTGAGGAGCTGAGGAGCCATTGAGCATTAATACTGAGGAGCTGAGGAGTGAAGTGTTGAACAGTGTTGAACGTCTAGTTCTTGCCTGCCTTTGGGTCCTGAACGTGGTTCTGGGTCGGGTACCCAATTACCCTATCACCAGCCCCCCACTCCCCAGCTAGTGAGAGTGGCTGAGGTAGCTGGGGAGTAATAGCCTTGGTACTTGGCTGAAAACTTGGTATACGAGATCCTAGAAGGAAATATTGTCGGATGGAAACTTCGTTGATTTATGGAATATTTCCTAATCTCCCTGTGATTTTCCTTCCTTTTATAGGTCGTCTTCTTGTGTATAAGAACTCTTTGTCTCTTCCCTCCTTCCCTACCAGTTATTTTCTCGTCATGGGTCCAAAGAGAGCAAACGCAGGGATGAAGAGACGCCGGTTGTCACGTCTGATGGAACTAGCAAGACTCGAGATGTTGAGGCAGAGGAAGGCAATGTCAGGCGGGCACGAGGTTGGAGATACCGTTGAGGATCCGTTGACCATTCTGTCTGACGGGGAAGAGGAGAAGGATGTGGTGAAGAAGCCGGGACAGGCTCCTGTGGAGGAGAGTTTGGCCATAGTTTCTTACTTGAGGAAGTGCTTCCTTTGGCAACTGAATATCCCCAAGTCTGCAAAGACCTAAGTGTTGAGTAGTAGTTGAAGTGTGGTGGTTTTGAGCTTAGTGACGGTGTTATTTGTATTTTCTATATTCCTATCGAATGAATAAAACATTTATCTTGAATATTTTTGTGTGCATTGTTCCGTTTTTTTTTTTAGTGAGTACCCGGAGAAAAACTTAATAAGGGCCTGAAAGGTTAGTAATTACCCGGAGTAAACTAAATAAGGGCCTAAACTAAATTTGTACCAAATATTTGGCAGGATTGACTTTGATTTTTAGAAATAACTCCCCAAATGGGATTTCCTTTCGAGATACCTAGGGTTTTGGTATAAAACCCCTTCTCTTTTGCCTATGATTTTCACCGTCCTTTTGTTCTTGCTTACTGACTTCCTGGTATGCTCCAAACTCCTTTTCTTTTTTTTTTCAACGTTACTGCGTCCTTGGCACGGGGCCAGCCTTTGTGCCGAGGCGTGACCTTGGCGCTGTGCCGAGGTTGTTATTTTTTTTTTTTTAAACTGTTGCTCAGGGTTCTTTTTCTTTTGTCTCTTTTGTTGTACCGACAGGTTGGTGACCGTGCCTACTAACCAAGTTAGTTGCTTTCAATTGTGTAATGGACTTAAATTCATTTACTAAGTCTTCTGATGATTAATCTTCACCTTATGATGGTGAGGATGAATCTACCTATGATGATGACGCCGATGACACTTCCTCTCTTTCTTCCTCCCCTTCTTCCTCTCCTTCTGAACATGTCACCATAGATCTCGATCCCCCTTCTCCTGATTCGACTGCTTGTCTTAAGAGAAAGAGGCACAGGCCTTGTATTCTCCCTTAGATAGCTCACTCATTGATATTGTACGACCGCAACTACAATCTCATGAAATAGAGGATATCCAAGGCCTCGTGTGTGAGAATGTTCACCTCCTGTTCGTGCAGTTAGGGCTTAGGTTTCCCATCCATCGTTTTCTTGTTGAATTTTTGAATTTCTACGAAATAGCCCCAGGTCGGCTTGTTCCAAATGGTCATCAAGCTATTGCAGGATTCCTTTCCGTGTGCCGTGAGAAGCGGGAGGAACCCACCTTAGGTCTCTTCCAGTCGTTATTTAGAGTTTGTAGATCATCCGGAGAGGGTAAGGGTTTCGTTTGTATCTCTGCCAGGCCCCGTGAACAGCTTTTTGATGACCGCTCCACCTTTAATAAGGATTGGAAATCCAAGTTTTTCTTTGTCTCTCTAGGTATTCCACCTCCTTTTGCTGTCAGATGGGGAACCCAGGTTAGACGCCACCCACCTTTAAATAAGAGTCGTGATGTGCGTAAGAGGGTAGATAAACTCCGGGAGGGTGGTCCATTTAAGGTTGTTACATATACTTCGGAGTGGACGCTTGGAGATTTGGGGTTTTCGACGATTCGGCCAGCTGCCTTTGACGTACCCGGTACCCCTCTACTGTTCACGGTGTTTGGTTGTTTCTTGTAATTGTTCATCATAACCTGGTATTTTTGCAGGTGTTATGTCTTCGAAAGCTGACCGGTACTTGTCGCGAACCGGACAAAATCCATCTAAGAGAAGCAAAACTGACAAGAAAGGGAAGAAGAGACCGGCATCAACAGCTGATGGAGGAACCTGTAATTCGACACCTCAGCCAACAAGGTCTTCTACCCAGCCCTCAGCTCGCACATTAGATGTGGATCCCTTGCACGAGGGATCTTCTGCCTAGCCCCCCGAGCGAGGGGAAGCCTCTTTAGTGCCACATCCACGTATTCGAACTAACTTGATCCGGCTTGGTATGGATGTGCTTCCCGAGGAGGCGGGGAGTCTATAATATCAGGTAGTATTAGCGCCCCAGAGTTTGCTCGCCGCCTCATCCCTCCGGCGGATGCAGAATTTCTTGAAGGGCAGGCGCTGACTGTGTTACGGGAGCGATATCTCAAACATCTGCTGGAGGTTATGTTGGAGGGGCAGGTTCTTCACTCTCAGTACGAAGCTATATTCCACAAGGCCCTTGGGGAAAGGAAGAACCTCAGGGGGTTACTACTGTCGCAGGACGCCGAGCTTAAGAAACTAAGGGCTGACAACGCTGAGATGAAGAAGCTAAAATCTGACCATGCAACGTTAATATTGGAGCTGAAGGAGGAACGAAAGGAGCATGAGAAGACTCATGCTGCTGCTATCAAGCTGAAGGAGTCCCTTAAAGAAGCACAAGAGACTTACAAACAATCCGCTGAGTTCAAGAATGATGTTAAAGAGTTTATGAGCACCCCTGAAGCTGCAGAGGAGTTTTTGAAGTCCCAGGCGGGCCAGGGTGCACTTGAGGCTGAGTCTAAGCTAGCATTTGATCTTGGAATGTACACCATGCGGCAACATATCTACCTGGTGCTTAGGGGAAAATATCCGGATTTTGATCTGCTAGCTATGGGCTTGCTAGAGATTATGGAGGATCCCGATCCTTAGTCTGATCGCCACATACTTATTAATGAAGATGAGGTTGCTGCTGATGTTGCTGACTTTGGGATGTCTCACCTTTCTGATCTTCTTGTAAACACCAACACTGCTGCCCCGGTTTCTATAGAGGACATATTCGCTGAGTATCCCACCACCGTAACGGAGGATGCTTAGCTTATTGTTTTTTGTTGACATTCGTATTATTTCTGTTTTGAATACTAGTTTTCTCGCATTATTATTCGTATCGATTGTGTTTTGAACACTCGTATTGTTTTTGAATACTAGATTCGTATTATTTTCATGCCCAACTGTTTTTTTTTTTTTTGCTATGTTTGACCTCGGCACAGGGCTGAGGTCGTCTCGGTGGGATCTCGGCCTGTGCCGAGGTCGTGATCCTCAGCACTGTGCCGAGGTTTCACCTCGGCACAGGGTCGAGGCGAGACCCCGGCCTTGAAATTTTTATTATTATTATTTTTTTGTGTGCTAGTGCAACCCTTATATTACAAGAATGAAAATATAATTTTATTCAAATGGGTTGGACGGACCAACACTTTGGACAGACCAAGACTGAAAAAATCTGGACGGACCAGGACTGAATTTTCTATTGATAAAACTTTGTTAAGTGCTCTGAATTCCATATACTATCAATCAATCTGCCCCCTACAGTTATCAATTTGTAAGTTCCTAGGCGAATTACTTCATCTATAATATACGGACCCTCCCATTTTTTCGCGAACTTGCCACTTCTAGGGGTTGACTGGCTTCTCTCCTTCATAAAACGTAATCGCCTACTTGGAAGTACCTAGGTCAAACTTTGGCGTCGTGATAGGACTTCAATTGCCTGTTGTAGTTCTCCATCCTACAGAATGCGACTTCTCGCCTTTCATCTATGAAATTGAGGTCCCTCCCTGCTAGACCTCATTCTGTCCTGCCTCATATTCTTCCATCCTTCTACTTGGTACCATCACCTCTACTGGAGCTCGAGCTTCCAACCCGTAATTGAGAGCGAAGGGAGTTTCACTAGTGGCCCTCCTTGGTGTTGTGCGGTAGGTCCAAAGAATGCTGTCCAGTTCTTCAACCCACGCCCCGCCAGCTGCTTCCAACTTCCTTTTCAAACCATCAAGGATGGTTCTATTGGCATTTTCTACTTGACCATTTGCCTGGGGGTATGACACCGCCACCCGACTGTGCTTGATGCCCCATTCCGTCAAAAATTCTGAAAACTCCCTTGCTTCGAATTGGCGTCCGTTGTCTGTGATTATTTGAATGGGGATGCCGAAGCGGCATAGTATATTTTTCTCCACGAATTTCTTACACCTTGCTGCTGTGATACTAGCTAGAGGTTCTGCTTCCACCCATTTGGTAAAGTAGTCAATGGCCACAATAATATACTTCCGGCTTCCCGAGCCCGTAGGAAGGGCTCCCACCAAATCTATTCCCCATCTTGAGAAGGGAATTGCTGTACTCACCAGAGTATAATTGGTTGCAGGTCGTCCTGGCAGTGTCTGGAACTCTTGACACTTAGGGCATCGCCTGGCGTATTTTGCGCAATCCTTCAACATCTTTGGCCAGAAGAAACCTTGCAACATGATGCGTTGAGCTATGGTGTACGCTCCTTGATGCGCGGAGCACGCTCCTTCATGGACTTCTCTCATCATCAGCTCTGCTTCGTCAGGGTATACACACTTCAAGAGTGTGTCATTATAGGATCGTTTATATAGCTTGTCTTCCAGTATTACGTAGCTAGGTGCCCGTAACCTTGTCAACTTTGCATCTTGCTCATCCAATGGTAGAGTGCCATCCTTTTTGTACTTTGTGATGTGGTCAATCCAACATGCCTCTCTAGTTTGCACAGGGCAGACCCACGAGATGTCGATGCTGGATGTCTCCAAATCCTCCACTCGAGCAATCTTGCGAATGTGGCTGGGGATCCCAATGCTTAGCTTGGAAAGCATGTCAGCGTCAGCGTTCTGCTCTCGAGGTACCTGGTGAATTTCATATCCCACGAATTCACGCAAGGTTCGCACCACTGCGTCCCTGTATCTTTGCATGTTTCCTTCATTGGCCTTATACTCCCCGGTCACATGGCCGACCACCAGCTTAGAATCACATCGAATGCAGATTTTTTCTGCTCGTAGTCCTGCTGCTAACCGTAGCCCATTTAGGAGGGCCTCATATTCTGCCTCATTGTTAGATAATTTGAAGTGGAACCTGATTGCATAATAGGCACAGAACCCTTCTGGGGTGATGACCACTACCCCGCCGTTGGAAGAGCCATCCGTAGACAAGGTCTACCATCCACCATCTTCATTTTCAACATGCTTCGTCACTTCATGAGTCGTGCATTCTACTATAAAATCTGCAAGAGCCTGTCCTTTTATGGTTGGCCTTGGTTTGAATTCAATGTCGAATTGGCTGAGGTGCATGGCCCATCTTGCCATCCTAGCAGAGTTAGTATTTCGTACAAAATTACCCAACGGTTGATGAGAGAGTACATGGATGGGATGAGGCTGGAAGTAGTGGGCCAACCTTTTTGAAGTGGTGACTGCGGCGAATACCGTCTTTTCCACAGCAGTGTATCGTAGCTCTGCGTCATGTAGAGCTTTGCTTACATAGTAGATGGGACGCTGAGTCCCTCCTTCCTCTTTGACCAGCACGGAGCTGATCGCACCCTGTGACACACCTAGGTATAAGAGTAAGGTTTCACCCGCCTCTGGTTTCGCAAGCATGGGCGGGGATAGCAAGTATTTTTTCAACTCATTAAAGGCCGACTGGCACTCTGGAGTCCATTCAAAGTCCTTGCTCTTTTTTAATATTTGAATGAAGGGGAGAGACCATTCGGTTGATTTAGATAAAAATCGACCCAAGGCCGTGAGGCGACCGTTGAGTCTTCGGACTTCTTTTATGGACCGCAGGGGTTCCATGTTAAGAATGGTTTTCACTTGTTCTAGGTTTGGTTCTATCCCATTTCTTGTAACCATAAATCCAGGAATTTGCCCCCATCCACGACAAATGTGCATTTCTTTGGGTTCAAGCGTAAATTAAAATTCTTCATAATGGAAAATACCTCGTTTAGATCTTTGACATGAGAGGCAGCTCTGCGGCTTTTGACGATCATGTCGTCCACGTATTCCTACATGTTTCGTCCCAGCACTTTTCCAAACAACTTGGCTACCATCCGAGTGTAAGTGGCGCCTGCGTTTTTGAGGCCGAATGGCATAACCAAGTAGCAAAATATGCCTTCTGGGGTGGTGAATGCAGTCTTTTCAGCATCTTCCTCGTTCATGAATATCTGATGGTACCCACGGAAGGCATCCATGAAGCTCATCAATTCGCATCCTACCGTCTCATCCACCAGCTGATCTATGTTTGGTAGGGGGAACCTGTCCATAGGGCAGGCTCTGTTGAGATCTGTATAATCCACGCACATTCTCCACGTGGAACCTTTTGGGGCCAGGACTATGTTGCTCAACCACTGAGGATAATAGATCTCCTTGACATGTCCTGCCTGTGCCAACGCGACCACCTTGTTCTTCACGAAGTCCTTTCGTTCGGCCGACATGTATCGCTTCCTTTGCTGTACTGGTTTCTTGGTAGGGTCCACAGCCAACTTATGAGTTATGATGTTTTTATCGATACCTGGCATGTCTTCTAGACCCCATGCAAAAACTTCTTTAAATTGTCGGATGACCTCGACTATTTGGGCTCTTAGTTCTGGTGCTAACCCGGTGCCAATTTTTACAACTCTGTCCGCTCGTGCTGGATCGATCACCACATCTTCTGTTTTGGACGTAGGTTCGGCATGGGGCCAGGCTTCCTCCTCCCTCAGCATTTTTTCTGCAATGGTGTGGACCTGCAGATCTTTCTGTCCAATTTTCTTGAATGCTTTGATATCCTCTCACAACTCCTATCCCATTTGGCGTGGGAAATTTCATACACAGGTGCTCCATCGAAATTATCGCCTTGAGATCCTCCAAAGCTAGCCTCCCTAGTATGATGTTATGAGCACACGTGAGTTTCACCACAATGAACTCCATGTTTATCTTAGAGGTGTTGGGGCTCGCACCTATCTCCACTAGTAGTACTACGGATCCCTCTGTCTCTATTGAATCCCCAGTAAAATCAGAAAGTGGAGTCCGTACCTCTTTGAGCTGATTTTTGGGCAGTCCTAGTTTGGTGAAAGCATCGTAATACATCACGTTGACTGAGCTTCTGGTGTTTACGAGTATGCGATGCAAAATGGTGTCGTTGATGTCCATCTTGATTACCAATGCATCTCGGTGAGGCAGTGGACCTTCTGGGAGGTCATCGTCAGATAAGGTGATGGCTTCCCTCCTCTGCTTTTTTCCTCATGGAAGGCTGACCACCTCTCCTACATATAACTGGCGACTCCATTTTTTCCTCTCTGCTTGTGTGTCTCCGCCTGTAGGACCTCTATAGATAAAGTGTATGGTCTGTTTCTTGTGTTTCCTGGGCTCTTTGTGTTCCCTTTTCTTACCATTCGAGGATGATGGTTCAGAGCTGTCATCCTTTTTCCAAACGTTTTTTGATAGATTGCGTGGAGGTTGTTGCTGGCCTGACCGTTTGACGAACTGTCTGAAATAGCCCCTCTGGATGAGTTCCTCAATCTGGCGTTTTAACACGTTGCATTCATTAGTATCATGGCCCACCTGCCTATGGAATCTGCAATACTTGGATTGATCCGCATTTCGGGAGACTTTCATGCACTCCGGCGGAAATTGCACAATCCCCATTTCAGATGTCGCAGTGGGACGAGACCAGGTCGCTCATCTCTTCCCTTCTTTGAGGGTGGTTGGTTTGGTCGTGGTGCCTGGCTGGGCAGACCAGCTTTATCAGGTCGCCCACTCTTTCGTCCTTCCTCCTCATCCTTCTTTCTCCTGTCAGGCGTGTCAGCCTCTTCTGCGTCTGCGTACCGGTTGACCATTCTCATGAGTTCTTCATAAGAGCGTGGGTGGTGGGCGTTTAGTTGTTTGTGGAAATCGTCTGACCTCAGGGCTTGGATGAAGATGAGAATTGCTGCCTTTGAATCGAAGTCATATACGTTGTTGACCTCTTTTTTCCATTTGCTTAAAAAATCTCGCAGGCTTTCCCCCTATCCTGCTTTACCCCGCCGAGATGCGAGAATGGTTTTTTATGTTGTATATTTCCTGAGAAATAGGACAAGAAACTTTTGGATAGCTCTGCAAAAGTCTGAATTGATCCGTATGGGATTGTGTTAAACCAATCTTGCGCCGTTCCGTCCAAAGTGGACAAGAACGCTCTGCACATGATTGCATCGCTTGCCTCAATCATCACCATGGCTGCCTTGTATCTTGTCATATGGGCACGCGGGTCAGAAGTGCCAGTGTAAGCCTTGATAGTGGGTAGTCGAAAATCTTTTGGAAGAAGAACTTCCATTATGTCCGGAGAGAATAGAGCGGCCATTCTTACCTCTAGTTCTGGTGAGTGTTTTCTTGCTTCTACTTTCTTCTCCAAATCGTCTATCTTCCTTTGAAGCCTTTCAACTAGGTCTTCTTATGGTGTTCAGTGTCTAGTGGAGTGACGCGGAGCCAGCCCACCAGATTCGCCCACCCTTTCTCTGGGTGGTCGTTTAGTTACTGCCATGCTTGCTTGTTGACGGGGACCTCTATGGGAGGATCCTTCCACCCCCATCCGATCCCGGATAGATCTAGAAGCCGCCGACCGTTCTTGAACAGATCTGGAAACTGCCGGGCGCTGCGCTAGACTCCTCGACTGAGGACCGTCGTCTTGTCGTTGAGTTCTGTCTCGTCTTGGAGATTGCACTTCCTCCTCTAGAGGAGACGGTGGCGGTAGTGTCTGGCCTTGCATTCCTACGACTAGTTGGGCCATTGTTGTCGCCGCCTGTTGGATGACCTGTGCTGCTGCTTGAAGGTCCACTGCATGGGCAGGAGCAACAGTCGCTGGGAGGGGAGTGCGGCCACCACCGTGGTTGTTGTTGAGTTGTCTACGGAGGTCACCTTCTCGTCGGTGATTGTTGTTAAGCTGGTTGTTATTGAGCTGGCTGCGAATATCACCCACGCGGTTACTGTTGAGCTGCTCACGAAGATCACCCGAGGGGTGACCATTGTTCACTCGATGGGAGCCATGAGAACTACTGGATCCATCCTTTGCCATTGATAGTGACGAAATGAGTTTGTGAAATGTCGCCTGAGATCGGATCTCGGCTCTCAATGAAAGCACCAATGACGGTAACAATGGTTACCAGAGATATTTTGAGTATTATTGAGTGATGTTGAGTACAATATTTGAGTACCAGTTCAGTGTGTGTTTTTTTCTAGTAAGAAGTGTCGTGTCTGTTATTTTTTCCCTCCACACAATTTCTCTCTCTCTGAAAAATGGAGCAATCGACGGAAACACTATAGGAAGAAAGCCCATCGGCAACGACCGCCCGGTCACCAGAAGATGAAGATCTGCTGAAAAGAAGCACCAAGAAAACGAAAAGAAACCGAGCCATGACAGAGCAGTCAAGGCCAGGGTCATTTGATGACGGGGTTCAAGGAAATCAAACATCGGCCAGCATCATGTCGCCAGATTCCGCCCAGTGGCGAACACCGGTCGAAACACCAAGTAATGCATGGGGAAGGAAAGAGAACGCCACAAGAGTCGACGAAGTAGAGGTTTCTGATGAAGAATCAATGGATCAAGGGAATTCGGACCCTAATTGCCCGGTAATTACGGTCATTAAAGAGGAGAAGGAACGGTTAAGGAGCCCGTGGAGAAGAACGCTAATACTCAAAGTTTTTGGTCGGAGAGTAGGGTACTCATACCTGTTGCAGAAACTCCAGAAGCTCTGGAAACCGGAAGCGAATTTCGACCTTATCGCGATAAATCAAGACTTCTTCTTGGCAAGATTCGATGCCCTGAGCGACTACAAATTCGCCAAATACGAAAGGGCCATGGATCATCCTGGGGCATTATCTCACGGTCCAAGAATGGCGACCCAACTTCTACCCGCACGCTAACAAGTTGGATAAACTTCTGGTATGGGTAAGATTCCCCGCACTCCCAATTGAATACTTTGAAGAGGAATTCTTGAGGAAGATTGGGAAAAACATAGGACGTCCGGTGACAACGGATACCACAACCAGCTTGGTATCGATTGGAAAATTTGCAAGGGTATGTGTCGAGCTAGATCTCTCCAGGCCATTACTGTCCAAATTCACGCTTGAAGGCGAAATTGTCCCTATAGAATACGAAGGCATCAAGATGGTCTGCTTCAAATGCGGTATGTATGGCCACAAACAGGGTCACTGTGGGTCTCAAGACCAAAACGAAGAAGACAATGTCGCAAAAGTGCATATGGAACAAACGCAGAATGATATAACCCAAACGGGGAGCAAGGGACGACCACCACATCAAGCCAGAAAACCAGTAAGAGACTTCAGCAAGAATTTTGTAGAGTGGATGTTAGTTGCAAGAAAAGAAAGGAAGGATTACCGCAGGGGTGGAGCTTATGCTCCGGCCACGAACAACAGGAGCCACGCTCAGTCACAGACCGCGGTGATAGGAGGCCCTCAGTTACAGTCTCGCTATGCTGCATTAGAAGGACTGGAGGAGAACTTCGACGAACTCCAACCGGAGGAGAGGACTACCACACCAATGGTTCAGAACGTCCCACAATCACTGCCGAATATTCGCACTAACCAGGCACAACATCTGCCAAGGAGACAGAAGGAGAATACCCACGAAACCGAGGCCTAGACGATTACGAAGGGGAGAGGAGTCGAAGGGGACCAATCGCACGCTAGGGGCAGAGGTAATACCAGGGGCAGAGGCGGAAGAGGGGCACCACCTAGAAGGGCCGCAGCAGAATCTGAGCATATTGTGGTAAAAGGTTCCAATCGTGGGGGACTAATCTCTAGCTCTGTGGTTCACCATTTGAATGACAGACCTGAGTTGTCCCGCCGTATGGATGTTGATTATGAACTCGTAGGTGACCCCCCTGATATCCCCACGATATTTGAAAACAGACCTCAGGTGCTTGTCGATGAAACAATCGATGGGAATGGTCAATTCGACCCTGGGGCTGCGGCGATGGAGGGTTTCCAGTGCTCCTGAGCACTTTTGGTCTTTGTTTTTTGTTTTTAATGATATGTCTATCATGGAATTGTCAGGGTGCTGCCTCCAATGAGTTTCGGCGCACCCTAATGCAATTTTGCCGGGACCATGTGCCCGATGTTGTTTGTCTAATTGAGCCGAAGGTATCGGGCTCACAAGCTAACTCTATCTGTAATAAGTTGGGTTTTGATGAATGGGTTCGAGTTGAAGCCGTGGGATTTTCCGGGGGAATATGGATCCTGTGGAAGTCCTCAATAAAGATTGAAGTTATAAACACTCACCCTCAATTCGTTAATCTGCAGGTTCAAGAAGGTCTACAACCTCAATGGATGCTAACAGTGGTGTATGGCAGCCCGAATCAGTCGCTTCGAAGGAGACTATTCTCTGACTTATCTGCTGCGAACTTTAGATCACAACAATGTTGGTTAATTTGTGGAGACTTCAACGCGGTCACAAGTAGGGAAGAAGTGAGCAATCAGGTCTGTTTTAATGCCGCTAGAAGTGCTGATTTTGTAGAATGGATCTTCAAAGAAGGGCTAGTGGATCTAGGATACGAGGGTTCGAAGTTTACTTGGATGCGGGGAGAGAATACAACACAGTTCAAAGCAGCGAGACTGGACAGAGCACTTGGAAATGAGGATTGGAAGCTGCGTTTTCCAAATACAAAGATAGAGCATCTCCCGATCATTAATTCAGATCATGCACCCTTGCTTATAAAAAACAGCCCCATCGTCTCCACTAACAGGGTAAAGAAATTCAGATTCAACTTCATCTGGACAACAGATAAGGATTTTTTGAGGTGTGTCCAACAAACCTGGAAGCCGGAGATGAGCATGGAAGAAAACAAATCAGCAATGGCTGTGGAACTAGTGGCCTGGAATAAAAATGTGTTTGGAAATGTTTTTCACAGGAAGAAATGACTACTGGCCAGAATAAACGGAGTGCAGAAAAGTTTAGCTCAACATGTAACACAGAATCTGCTAAGTCTGGACAGAAAATTGAGAAGAGAATTGGAACTTACCCTACACTAGGAGGAACTATTATGGTTCCAAAGATCAAGGGAGGAGTGGATCAGGTCTGGAGACAGAAACACCAGATTTTTCCATCTAGCAACTGCAGTAAAGGGTAGTAGAGCAAAAATTAAGGCCATAGTAACAGAAGAGGGACACCAGATTACAAGCGAGCCCCAAGTGAGGAACCACATTTTAAATCACTTTATATCGTTTTTCGCGGAGAATCAGGAGGTTCATCACCAGTCCACACTGCATGGGAGATATCCAACACTAGAAGCAGACGAATGGCAGAAAATAAATCGACCATGCGAACCTACGGAAATTAAACAAGTATAATCAAGTTTGCATTGGATTTCTTCGCAGAAGGAAAGCTACCTCTAGGTTGTAATGACACGGTTATAACACTCATACCTAAAGTGCCCTGCCCCGACACTGTTAAGCAGCTAAGACCGATAGGCTTATGTAACATTTCTTATAAGATAATCACAAAGGTCATGGCCACCAGACTAAAAGATGCGTCCAAGAAGTTAATTGGACCGAATCAAACTAGTTTCGTGCCCGGGAGACAGATATCGGACAACATAATTGTATTTCAAGAGGTACTTAACTCAATGAGGACAAGAAAAGCGAAAGTTGGGTGGATGATTATGAAGGTGGACTTAGAAAAGGCGTATGACAAGCTGAATTGGAATTTCATAAGAGACTCTCTAACTGATATAGGCCTGAATGCAACTTGGATAAGGAATATAATGGAGTGCTTAACCTTATCAAGACTGGCAGTAAGTTAGGAGGGGTAAACATCTGAGTGGTTCCACCCGAAGAGGGGAATTAGACAGGGAGACCCTATTTCACCCTTAATTTTTGTTCTTTGCATAGAAAGGCTAAGTCATTTGGTTAACAATTCTGTACAAATAGGCAGATGGAAGGGCATTAGACTAAGCAGAACTGGCCCTAATTTGTCTCACTTAATTTTTGCAGACGACATGGTATTATTTGGGGATGCCACAGAAGAGCAGGTGCAAGAAATGATCAACTATCTAAGAATATTTTGCAGCCAGTCGGGGCAAACGATCAATGTGCAAAAATCATCACTATTTTTCTCTAAAAATACACCAGAGGAACTCCAACAGAGCATAAGGAATATTACGGAGATACATACAGTCGAAGATATGGGCAAATACCTAGGAGTCCCTTCGATCCATGGTCGCCTCAAGAAGGACTCTTATTCAGGACTCATAGAAAGGATGCAGCAAAGGCTCGCGGGCTGGAAGTCGAGAACTCTTTCAATGGCAAGCAGATTAACATTAGCCCAGTCAGTGCTCTCATCCATTCCCTACTACACAATGCAATCTACACTCCTGCCCAAGGGAGTTATTGAAAAGATTGAAAGCCTGGTTCGAAACTTTTTATGGGGCAGCTCGCCGAATCAAAGGAAGTGTCATTTGATTAAGTGGGAAACAGTATCGAAGAGCAAAGAGGAAGGGGGTCTAGGAATGCGTAGGTTACAATCGATGAATGAAGCATTCTTAGCCAAACTAGGCTGGCGTCTCCTTCACGAAGATGAAGGCCTATGGATCAAGGTGCTGAGATCAAAGTATAATATTGCAAAGACGGATTCTGCTACCTGGCGTCCGAAACCAAACATGTCAAATATATGAAAAGGGATATTGCAATCAGTTCCAATGATGCAAAAAGGATTAGTCAAACGAGTCAGGAACGGCAAACAGACGCAATTCTGGCTGGACAACTGGTTGGGTCTGACTCCACTCCTGAACGAGTCGATAAGAGACATTCCGAACACGGAGCTTCACAAAACCGTTGACAAATACTGGAGAGCTGGTCATGGATGGGATTGGAACCTATTACAACAGTTCCTCCCAACCAATACTTTAGATGAACTGGCGGCGTTCATAATTGACGAAGATGCAGAATCAGAGGACCTAATGGGCTGGAAAAACGATCAGACAGGTACATTCTCAGTATGCTCAGCATATAATCTGTCAAATGCAGGGGCTAATGCTCCCGAGGCAGCCAAATGGAACGCTATATGGAAACTAAAGACACCTAGTCGAATCAAGTTATTCTTGTGGTTAGCTCGGCACGAGAGAATAATGACGAACGGAATGAGGATGAGAAGAGGCATTGCAACCACAAATGAATGCTGGTTATGTAGAGGGCTTACAGAAGACATTGATCATGCCCTACGTAAGTGCAAAGCAGCAGATGAAGTATGGAAAATGGTACTCCCTAAACAGGCATTCGGAATCTAGGCTCCTACCGTTTCGTGACTGGATTGATAAAGGCCTGGCATCTAAGGGTAATGGCCATAGTCCTCAAGAAGACAACTCACTATTTGCAATCACCCTTTGGTGGATTTGGAAATGGAGAAACGAGGCAATTTTCTCCAATTCGTTTCGAAATTTAAAATCCAAAAGAAGTTGGATTAGCCTACAGAAGGAAGAAGTGGAAGCTGCTTACGCCAATGACAAAAGTCACCAAGGGTCAGTATTGTCGACAAACTGGGAGAGCAGATGCTAGGAAAAGCCAGAAGAAGGGACATTTAAGATTAACTTCGATGGCTCCTCAGTCTTCCCATCCAAAACAACTGGATGTGGTGGGGTGATTAGGAACACGACAGGTGCATGGATAGGATGATTCATAAGCAATGTAGGCTATTGCCCTCCACTTCAAGCAGAGGCATGGGGCCTACTGAAGAGCATCCAATTAGCCAAGTTTTTGGGCTGTAAGAATATAATCCTTGAAGGTGATTCAACTCAACTGATAGGTGCACTCAGGGAAGGCATTGCAGAAAGGTCACCAATCCACAACATATTGAAAGCATGTAAGCAAGAGCTCTGCACAATGGAATCGTGGACAGTGGTGGCAGTGCCTCGGGAGATTAATATTGTAGCTGACCAGCTGGCCAAATCCTCTAGATACTATCCTAAAGGATACCACATATTGTCGCAACCACCACTGGAAGTTGTCAACCTATTGGACCTAGATAGACTAGGCTGCCCGACTTGGCGGTTCATGTACAATCGATGCTAATGAACGAATGTAAATGGGTTTCCCCCTTCCCCCTTTAATAATTAATTGAAGTGTCGTGTCTCTACAAGTGCTCGTGAGTCTTTTTTATCTTCCTCCGTGCAGTAACAAAGCATTAATGCTGAGGAGCTGAACCGTTGAGCATTAATGCTGAGGAGTTGAGGAGCCATTGAGCATTAATGCTGAGGAGCTGAGGAGCCGTTGAGCATTAATGCTGAGGAGCTGAGGAGCCANAAATACGCACTCCATTTTCTTCTCCTACAAGATACCGAGCAGATTTTTCTTGATTTTCACCGATTTCTATCTCTCCCTCCCTCTCCAAGCTTGTGAGCAAAGTATTTTGGGTTAATCACTTAATTTCTATAGTTTGCTTCATGCGCTGGTAAATCATAAATGGCGTCTTGTAGACTGTAGAGCAAGATTAGGTTTCTTCTCCCAATTTTATTATTTCCTTTGAGAATAAGGGTCAAATAGATATCTAACTAGTAATTACACACGAAAGTGCAATTAGTTCATCAAACTCAAAAATTAATGCAATTAAATCCGTGAACTACATAAATTCATGCAAATTAAACCAAAATTACTTGTTGACTTGATCTTTTGATTACCAACTTTAAAAATAATATTTTAAATAATTTTAATTAAAATAATTTCATTAAAATTACTATTAAAAAAAAAAAAAAACAAGAACGGCCGTCTCCGGCCGGCTTCGTCTCCCTGGCCAGGAGGCGAAGGTTCATTATCTCCGCGCCATGGAGACGAAGGTTCTTCGTCTCCTGGCCATGGAGACGAAGGTCCGCTTCGTCTCCGGCCAAGGAGACGAAGAGACCTTTGTCTCCATGGCCGGAGACGAAGCGGTTTCTATTTTTTTTAATTATAAATAATTTTAATTTAATTATTTTTTTGAGTAATTTAATTATTTTATTTAAAATTATTTTAGAATGTTATTTTTAAAGTTGGTAATCGGAAGAACAAGTCAAACAAGTCACTTTTGGTTATTTTGCATGAATTTGTGTAGTTTAGGGACTCAATTGCATTGTTTTTGAATTCGATGGCCTAATTGCAATTTCGTGTGTAGTTCGGTGGCCTATTTGACCCTTATTCCTTTCCTTTTTAATTGTTACGGAATATTTCTTAAATTTTATTTCTCACTTTGTTAATTTCTTTTTACAAAAAGTGTCATTTAACTTATGAATTTTGTATAACTAGATCACTGAATTTAAAATATATAGGACTATATTAAAACATTGTGAACTTTTTACATTTTTTTTATAGTTATTTACGGGTGAATCAATAACATTGCTTAGATGGCATATTATTTGGCACACTGTAATTTGTATGCATTTATGTAGTAGATTGTGTGCATTCATGTTGTAGTTTACACTCATGTGCATTCATGAAGTGCTGAACAGTGTTGAACGGCTAGTTCTTGCCTGCCTTTGGGTCCTTAACGTGGTTCCGAGTCGGGTACCCAATTACCCTGTCAATATATATATTGACAGGGTAATTGGGTACCCGACTCGGAACCACGTTAAGGACCCAAAGGCAGGCAAGAACTAGCCGTTCAACACTGTTCAGCACTTCATGAATGCACATGAGTGTAAACTACAACATGAATGCACACAATCTACTACATAAATGCATACAAATTACAGTGTGCCAAATAATATGCCATCTAAGCAATGTTATTGATTCACCCGTAAATAACTATAAAAAAAATGTAAAAAGTTCACAATGTTTTAATATAGTCCTATATATTTTAAATTCAGTGATCTAGTTATACAAAATTCATAAGTTAAATGACACTTTTTGTAAAAAGAAATTAACAAAGTGAGAAATAAAATTTAAGAAATATTCCGTAACAATTAAAAAGGAAAGGAATAAGGGTCAAATAGGCCACCGAACTACACACGAAATTGCAATTAGGCCATCGAATTCAAAAACAATGCAATTGAGTCCCTAAACTACACAAATTCATGCAAAATAACCAAAAGTGACTTGTTTGACTTGTTCTTCCGATTACCAACTTTAAAAATAACATTCTAAAATAATTTTAAATAAAATAATTAAATTACTCAAAAAAATAATTAAATTAAAATTATTTATAATTAAAAAAAATAGAAACCGCTTCGTCTCCGGCCATGGAGACAAAGGTCTCTTCGTCTCCTTGGCCGGAGACGAAGCGGACCTTCGTCTCCATGGCCAGGAGACGAAGAACCTTCGTCTCCATGGCGCGGAGATAATGAACCTTCGCCTCCTGGCCAGGGAGACGAAGCCGGCCGGAGACGGCCGTTCTTGTTTTTTTTTTTTTTTAATAGTAATTTTAATGAAATTATTTTAATTAAAATTATTTAAAATATTATTTTTAAAGTTGGTAATCAAAAGATCAAGTCAACAAGTAATTTTGGTTTAATTTGCATGAATTTATGTAGTTCACGGATTTAATTGCATTAATTTTTGAGTTTGATGAACTAATTGCACTTTCGTGTGTAATTACTAGTTAGATATCTATTTGACCCTTATTCTCAAAGGAAATAATAAAATTGGGAGAAGAAACCTAATCTTGCTCTACAGTCTACAAGACGCCATTTATGATTTACCAGCGCATGAAGCAAACTATAGAAATTAAGTGATTAACCCAAAATACTTTGCTCACAAGCTTGGAGAGGGAGGGAGAGATAGAAATCGGTGAAAATCAAGAAAAATCTGCTCGGTATCTTGTAGGAGAAGAAAATGGAGTGCGTATTTGGACTGGTGGGCAACGGCTTTGCTCTGGTGGTCGCCGACAGCTCAGCCGTGCACAGCATCCTTGTCCACAAATCCAACGAGGACAAAATCATGATCCTCGATTCTCATAAACTTATGGGCGCCAGCGGCGAGGCCGGTGACAGGTATATATATATATATACCTGTATGTGTTCATTTTGATTTTGATTTTGATTTTGATTTTATATTATTTCCTCTAAGACATTCGAGGGATGATTTCCAGAGTGCAATTTACGGAGTACATTCAGAAGAATGTGGCTCTATATCAGTTCCGAAACGGTATTCCTTTGACCACAGCAGCTGCGGCAAACTTCACCAGAGGTGAACTCGCCACTGCCCTGCGAAAGGTATGATTTTTAGGGTTTTTAAAGTTTTGGTTAAATGTAGAAGGCTTCAGGTTCATTGAATGTGTTTTTGCTTTTGAATATAGGGTGTTGTTTTACATTAATGAAAGATTGCTAAGCTAGGTCTGAATTTCATTGATTCTAAATTGGAGTATAAACTAGTAGAATGACAATTCAAACACTGGAAAAAATTGAAAAACTGATATGAAATCATTGGAATTCCATAGTCTAAGGTCAGGGCATAGCAATCCAAGCTAGCAGATGGGTTTGCAGTCCACAGCAAAAAATGTTATTATTATAGTTTATCAATGTAAACTTCTAAATGCACAAGCACAAATCTTTAAAATGAATAGCATGCAAAACATGCTAAGTTTATCATATTCCATGGTGGAGGTTGCAAGTTGCAACTACCCTTCATGCTACTGCTCTCCTTTGTATCTTGGTGCTGCTGACTTGTGATTGTGTGGTGCTTAAGCATGAACGTCTAATACTGAAGCAAGAGTGATTAATCTGTTAATAGGGATAGGATATCCACTGCTTCACAAAGTATTCTCTTGCTCCTTGACATGCTTAGCAATATCAGCAAGTGTGTATTGCTTATGCTGGATGTCGTAGAGGATAATCCTGCTATATTTTGCCTCAAATTATAGAAGAGGATTTGTCTTCATACTTTCACGCTCTCTTGAAAATGATACAGAACTGATTGAAGAGACTATTTTTGTTATTTCTTCTTAAATAGCAAAGAGGAAAACATCAGGGAAATTCCTCTTCACATTTGGAAGTCCTTTTTTCCCTTTAAAGTGAACAGTCATGGCACGTATCTGTCCTCAGACTTTGAAATTCCTCTACACATTTGGAAGTTGCTCATTGTTTCTTATTGGATTTCATGGGAACTCTTTTCAATTTATTCTATTTTCTTATTTTTGCTGTTTTTGGTGAACATGATGCAATATTCTGACAAGAATAGAAGCAACCAAATGCCAAGGACAAAGCACTAATGAATGCTTAACTAGTGGTTGTTGAAAAGCACTTTCTGTATATACCTATGGAATGAAGCAGAGTAATGTGATAGAAACAATTGAAAAATCTTGCTTGAAAGTGTGGATCAAAACTCCTAAAACATTAACATTTCTAGGTAATGGTGCATCATGTATAGATATTTAAGCTCAAGCAGTCAAGCCAGAAAGAAGTCAAAGAACACACAAGCACTAATAGATGACCTCTAATAGTTTAGTCGTCAAGATTCATGAGGACTCATGTTTATATTTTTTTTTAGCTAATGATTGGCTGTCTAGGAGTAGTTTGTTCACTAGGACAGCAAGAAAATTCGTCATTAGTTGGAAAATGATTTCCATTCCATTATTGGAAGTCTTGTACCTCTGGCAAAAGACTTAAGTTGCTAATATCATAAACATATGTTTTCTTCAGAGTTTTAGGGATCCAGAACAAACTTAACCACCTTCTATTTACTCTATACTCTGATGTGTTCTGTTTTAGTTGACTTCAAGAGTAGGTTAAACAAACTAAACTACATGAGTATAACATCGTTCATCTCATTTCAGATTACTTCGTTAATTAAATATGTATCCATTAATGGGAAAAAAAAAGGGTTTACTATGGAGTATAAGCTTAGATGTCAAAAAACTGAAATATTTCATACATGGTTATCAAGGCGGACTTTCTAGGCGAGAATGCGAGATGCCTCCGACCGCCTAGTCGACTAGGTGACTAGGCGATGAGTAATATATATATATATATATATATAAACCAGAAGAAGGGCAAAACCGCATAACAAGCAGAAGCCCAGAACTGTAGAAGTTCAGAAGGCCACTCGGCCAAGAAGAAAGACGGAAGAAAGAAGAAAGAAGGAGGAGGAAGAAAGAATGGCAGTTGGCAGATGGCTACTTGAAATCTGAGACGGCTGGAGTTTGCGACGGCGGTGGTCGGTGGAGCTTGGAAGTCTTTCCAGTGGAGTTTACAACGAAAATGAAGCTCGGAAGAAGGCTGCGATAGTGGATTAGGGGATGCGATGTGAAGGCTGTGAAGGGTTTTAATCCTTTTTTTTTTTTAAATATATTTTTTAAAATCTGGGTCGAACCAGGGTCAAACGCGGTTCTAACCAGGGTTAACTGTCCCAGGGCGAGGCGAGCTCACTAGGCATTGGGTCTCCTCCGACCGGACGCCTAGGTGACGCCATGATAACCTTGATTTTATAGGGTGTATAAATTTTTAAAGGTGAACCCACTGCATTCTTTCATATGCATATACTCTTTTTCCTTTCAAATTTCTTTTGTGTGTGTTCTTTTAAAATTTTAAATTTACTAAGAGTTAATTCCACATTTCCACTTTTGATGTTATACCCACTATCAAGGACCTTGAGACCTTCCAATAGTGATAACTTTAATTCATAGGTACATGAGTATCATCCTCGCTTGTATATCTGGATATTCCCAAGTGATATAGGCAACAAGTTTATGACGAACTGCAGGAAGAATAATGCACTGGCATAAATGAACTTTGTACCTAATTATTTTCTCCCAATTACTTGTAACACTTTTTTTTTGTTTTTGTTTTTGTTTTTGTATAAACTACATTCTTTGAAGCTTGGATGATTTAGTCTTTTCTCTGTTGAATTTACTTATCGAATAAAGTGGTATATAGTGAATTTATTTTGTGATTTTGAATCTTTTGGCAGTTTAAAGCGTGATTCCTTCTCCCTTCCTTTTGAGATATCATGATATCCAAGATATCCATTGAGAATACATTTGGGGTATATAGACCCGCTTTGAAGTTTTGGATAAATCATATACTTTTCTAATGTTTCTGAAGAAAGACAGCAGAGTTATTAAACAGTGAGCTTATAAAGTATTATCCTGACATTTTTTGACAGAACCATTATATTATATTTTTCAGAATCCGTATTCTGTGAATATCATCCTGGCTGGGTATGACAAGGAAACAGGCCCGTCTCTATACTACATTGATTATATTGCTACCCTTCACAAAGTTGACAAAGCAGCATTTGGTTATGGTTCCTATTTCTCGCTTGCCATGATGGATAGGCACTACAAGAATGACATGACATTGGAAGAAGCCATTGATTTAGCAGATAAGTGCATAATGGAGATACGGTCTAGGCTGGTTGTAGCCCCACCGAACTTTGTGATAAAAATTGCTGACCAGAATGGAGCCCGAGAGTACGCATGGCGTGAATCTATCAAAGATGCCCATGTTCCTCCTCCAGTCGCTGCATAACTGGTTGTTAGAGTCTGTTCAAACTGTCTTCAGAGAATGAGGTGAGAACAATTTATCAAGTCAATTGAATCTTGAATTGTTATTAAGATTTGAAGCATTTTCTGTTGGCTAGAAATTATTTTGTTTCAGCTCTAATGGTTGCCTTAACTTTCAGAACAAGATAAGCTTCTTAGACTTTGTTTTATTATACGGAGTACTTGATTTGTTTTGGTGTATGCTATCAACATTCATAAACTAGCTATTAGGTATAATATGAATCTGTTAATAAAATATCTACTGACTACAGAAAGGTAGAAGAGGAAGAGTACAATAAGTGAGAGAAAACAATACAATAAATCAGTACATCAATAATAACAATAATAACACTGTTAAATTCGTAAGAAATAAATTTTGAAAATAACAATACAGAGTAGAAAAATCCAAGTCGTGTATTACACACTTTCCTTAAAACCGATTCGCTACCTCCAACGGGTGCTAGAAGCGTTGTAGTGTCGGTCTCCCAGGATAAAATGGATTACAATAGTATAGTTGAGCACTCAACCTATACTATTTCCGGCGAACTAGAACAAGAAGGTTGAACACTTAGAGTAAGAAGAGGTAGAAGAACAACACTCGTATTTTTTTCTTTCGCACTCTGGTTTTTCTTTCAGGAAGAAGAAGGAAAGACAAATGGATTAATTTTGAGCAGAGAGAAAAACAAAGGTAAGTGTGTTCTGTGTATTGCATTTCGGATGGCAAAGGGAGGTATTAAATATCACTTAGTGGAGACATACATAATGGGTACACCACTAAACAAATATAATAAGACAAAAGTCATAATTAAGAGGCTTAGACTTTCTCTACCAAGACAAAAGATTCAGACAAGGGGTTTGCTCTTTCTAATAAACAAACTTTGGTGGCTTTAGAATAGTAACGGCGTGGGAATTAAATGCAGCCTCCATAGAGCTTTGTTCCATCCATTGAGAAGCACACCAATATTATAATATGGGTGCACATAACTCCAATAGCATTTAATTACCACTATGACCGGATTTTATGCCAGCCAAATTTCACTATTCAGTACAATTAAATAAGTATATTTTGAGAATCAATTTCTCATTCACCTATTACACATTTTGTGCGTGTAAAATATTTGACCCACAAATATTTGTACCACAAAAATTAGCCACTAAGAATGAAATTTTCCAACAATCCCCCACATGAATGAAAAAATGATTTTCGGGACTGAAAAAGAATACTCAATTGTGTTCAACGGTCGATTCCTGCATAGGATAGGTAGGTGTTACCCTTTGAACCATCCCTTGTGAAAATATATTTACTCTACTGACTGTTCGGTAGAACATGATGTCTTTGAACCGTACTGTCATTTATGTAGACGATGATATATCTTACACAGGAACCTTCCAACCTTAGTTCTGTTCTCATGAGTGTGCCCGTTTTGGCCATGGAACACCGTTCCTGGTTCTGCAAGAGTTTCTAAAGAATTGAGCCCAATCAATTCTCATTCGAAGCGGCCCCACTTCTCTCTCACATAGGTGATTCTTTACCGAGTATCCCGCATACTCGTGTCAACCGACAATTTGAATCATTAAAGCATTGCTAGCCTCGCACGGGAGTCACTATTTTAAACGAGGAGAGATAGGGAGTTTGAAACCCTCACAGTGACATGCCTTGTTTTATAATTTAGTTGTCCCATTGAACCTAGGTGCCAGCTAGGTTGGGTATCCACTATAAAACATTTATTCCAAGGGCTTTAATCCCATTCCTCGTGCTAAGTTTTCTATAACCTCTTTGTCTAATCCTTTGGTTAGCGGATCTGCTATGTTATCTTTTGACTTTACATAGTCAACAGAGATAACACCTGTAGTGAGAAGTTGTTTAATGGTATTGTGTCTACGACGTATATGTCTAGACTTACCATTATACATATTACTCTTTACCCTTCCAATTGCAGCTTGACTATCACAATGCACACAAACTGGAGGTACAGGTTTTTCCCAACTAGGAATATCTTCAAGAAAATGGCGTAGCCATTCGGCTTCTTCACAACATTTATCCAAGGCTATTAGCTCAGATTCCATAGTGGATCTAGCTATCACAGTTTGTTTCGTGGATTTCCATGAAACGGCTGCACCGGCTAATGTGAACACATAGCCACTTGTGGACTTAGAGTCTTTAATATCTGATATCCAATTACCATCGCTATACCCTTCAAGTACAGCAGGATATCTCGTATAATGCAGTCCTAGATTACGAGTATACCTTAAGTATCTCATAACTCTTACAATTGCTTTCCAATGAATATCACCGGGATTACTTGTATATCTACTAAGTTTGCTAACCGCAAAGGCAATATCCGGCCTAGTACAACTCATTAGATACAGTAAACTACCAATAATCCGAGCGTATTCTACTTGAGAAATACACACTCCACGATTTTTGGATAGATGAACATTTGTATCCAAAGGCGTCTTAACCAATTGATTATCGTCCTTGTTGAATTTTTCAAGGATTTTATCAATATAATGAGATTGACTCAACATAAGACCATTCGGTCTTCTAACAATTTTAATTCCAAGGATTAAATCTGCTAATCCCAAGTCCTTCATGTCAAATTTCGAATTTAACATGCTTTTGGTAGATATTATCATTTCACCGTTACTACCAACGATGAGTATATCATCTACGTATAAACAGAGAATAACATAACCGTCTATTGTTTCCTTAGTGTAGACACACTTGTCACTCTCGTTTATCTTAAACCCATTGGTTAGCATCGCATGATCAAATTTTTCATGCCATTGCTTTGGTGCTTGCTTCAAGCCATATAATGACTTAACCAATTTGCACACTTTACTTTCTTGGCCTGGAACAATAAACCCTTCAGGTTGTTCCATATAGATTTCCTCATCTAATTCACCATTTAAGAAAGCGGTTTTAACATCCATTTGATGAACTTCCAAATCTCGTAAAGCAGCTATGGCAAGTACCATCCTAATAGAATTTATTCTCGTCACGGGAGAATACGTATCAAAGTAATCAAGACCTTCACGTTGCCTNATCTAAATCTAGCGACGGCATCTGTAACCACACTGCTGCCGCTGCCCTTCGGGCACGCCTCAAGACCTTCACGTTGCCTGTAACCTTTAATTACAAGTCTAGCCTTATACTTCTCGATTGAACTATTCGGTTTCATCTTCCTTTTAAAGACCCATTTAGATCCCAAGGGCTTGCTACCCGGAGGAAGATCTACTAGTTCCCAAGTATGATTCTGTAAGATAGAATCCACTTCACTTTTTATAGCCTCTTTCCACATCGGTCCTTCTGTAGAGGTTACAGCTTCTACATAAGTTTGAGGCTCATTTTCTAACAAACATGTTAGAAAATCTGGTTCATTTTCTAGTAAACAAGTTAGAATATTAGAGTCATATTCTAACAAATAGGTTAGGAAATCTGGACCAAAGGATTTTTCAATCCTAACTCGCTTGCTACGTCTAGGCTCGAGCTCGGGTTCTTTTCCAGATTCTCCACTATCATTATCCACAATTACATCGAATGTTTGCTTCGATGTACTAGGTCCCTCATTAGACCTACAAGGAAATACATTTTCAAAGAAAGATGCATTTCTTGATTCTATTATCGTGTTCTTGTGTACATCCGGATTGTGAGACTCATGTACTAAGAATCGATAAGCACTACTGTTATGTGCATAACCAATAAAAATATAGTCCACGGTTTTAGGACCTATTTTTATTTTCTTAGGTGTTGGCACCAATACTTTTGCAAGACACCCCCACACTTTCAAGTATTGATAGGAAGACTTCTTTCCTTTCCACAACTCATATGGAGTTTTATCAAGCTTCTTGTGCGGTACCTTATTTAAAAGATAACTACTTGTCAAAATAGCTTCACCCCACATATTTTGAGGTAGACCCGAACTTATCAACATCGCATTCATCATATCTTTCAATGTGCGATTTTTACGTTCGGCAACACCATTTGATTGAGGCGAGTACGGTGCTGTACGTTCATGTACAATACCAAATTGAGGCGAGTACGGTGCTGTACGTTCATGTACAATACCAACACTAGCACAGAAATCACCAATAGGTGTTTCATACTCACCACCTCGGTCGCTTCTAACCGCCTTAATTTTCTTATTGAGTTGGGTTTCTACTTCATTCTTATAAAGAATGAATTTTCCGATAGCTTCATCTTTGCTTTTTAGCAAATATACATAGCAATAACGTGTGCTATCATCAATAAATGTGATAAAATATTTATTACCACCTCTTGTTTGTGTAGATCTAAAATCACACAAATCAGTATGAATTAAATCAAGTGGTTTACTTTGCCTTTCAACCGATTTGAAAGGTGTCTTCGTCAGTTTTGCCTCAACACAAATTTCACATTTATTTGCATTAATTTGGAATGTTGGAATAAGATTCATGTTAATTAATCTACGTATAGAATTAAAGTTAACATGACCTAGTCTACCATGCCATAAATTGAAAGACTCAAGCAAGTAAGCACAACTAGCTTTATTCTTATTCGTCATGGTCATTACATTGAGTTTAAACAACCCATCAAGTACATAACCTTTTCCAACAAACATTCCTTGCTTAGACAAAACTACCTTGTCAGACTCGAAGACCATCTTGAATCCATGTTTGTTTAACAGTGAGCCAGAAATCAAATTCTTCCGCAGCTCCGGAACATATAGTACATTGTTCAGTGTCAGTTCCTTTCCAGAAGTCATCTTCAAAATCACTTTTCCCATGCCTTCCACAGTAGACTGGGCAGAATTACCCATCCATACCTTTTCTCCTTCCACGGTCTCAAAGGTAGAAAATAAGTTACGGTTGAAGCAAATGTGCCTAGTTACACCAATATCAATGAACCACTCACGTTGGTTGGAGCCCACGAGGTTCACTTCAGTCACCATAGCTGAAAGGCTAATTTCTTCATCTTTCTGACTGCTTTGTAGAGTCGGTCTCCCAGGATAAAATGGATTACAATAGTATAGTTGAGCACTCAACCTATACTATTTCCGGCGAACTAGAACAAGAAGGTTGAACACTTAGAGTAAGAAGAGGTAGAAGAACAACACTCGTATTTTTTTCTTTCGCACTCTGGTTTTTCTTTCAGGAAGAAGAAGGAAAGACAAATGGATTAATTTTGAGCAGAGAGAAAAAACAAAGGTAAGTGTGTTCTGTGTATTGCATTTCGGATGGCAAAGGGAGGTATTAAATACCACTTAGTGGAGACATACATAATGGGTACACCACTAAACAAATATAATAAGACAAAAGCCATAATTAAGAGGCTTAGACTTTCTCTACCAAGACAAAAGATTCAGACAAGGGGTTTGCTCTTTCTAATAAACAAAACTTTGGTGGCTTTAGAATAGTAACGGCGTGGGAATTAAATGCAGCCTCCATAGAGCTTTGTTCCATCCATTGAAAAGCACACCAATATTATAATATGGGTGCACATAACTCCAATAGCATTTAATTACCACTATGACCGGATTTTATGCCAGCCAAATTTCACTATTCAGTACAATTACATAGGTATATTTTGATAATCAATTTCTCATTCACCTATTACACATTTTGTGCGTGTAAAATATTTGACCCACAAATATTTGTACCACAGAAATTAGCCACTAAGAATGAAATTTTCCAACAGAATCTATTTAACAATTAAGTCATTGAATCAAAAGATTTGTCACAAAACATGATACTTCAATAAAATTTGATGATGATGGAGAAGGATTTGAAGACTCCTTATTAATTAATTAATTTATTTTTAAATCAAGGTTGAGCACAAATTCAAAGTATTCAATATTCACATTTCTTTTAAGGAATAATAAAGGTCAAATACGCTATCCAACTACATACAAAACTGTAATTGGACTATCGAACAAAAAAAATTGTAAATTGGTTGTAAATTGGTTAATTTAGGTCCCTGAACAACGTGAAATTATGCAATTAAAACAAAAATAACATGTTTACTTATTGATTGATGATGTGATGAACCAAAAATAACATGTTTACTTATTGATTGATGATGTGATGGTTATCGGATTAAAAAATTAATTTTGTTTTAATAATTTTAAATAAAATTAAAATAAATCTCACTCCCTCCCTTGGTCTTTGTCTCCAGGCCACTGGAGACCTCTTTGTCTTCGATCAAAGACGAATAGAGGTTCTTCATCTCCTACATGGAGACGAAGAGATCTTCGTCTCCTAAGAGATCTTTGTCTCTAGGCTGTTGGAGATGAAGTTTGGTTCTTCGTCTTTTGTAGCCTAGAGAAGATGGTTGATGGAGGAATTTTTTTTTTTAATAAAATAAAATTTTAAAAAGTGCTCTGCTCTTATTTTATCTGTCGGGTTCGGTTAACGAGATTTGATTGATTTTATTTACAATTTAATTTTTCATAATATTAAGTTTAGAATTAGTATATAAAATTTATATATTTAGAAACTATATTAAAAGTATTATTAAACACAAAAAAAATTAATTTAAAAATTATTAAAAATACTAATAGAAATAAGCAAATAAGAAAGAGTTCGGTTTGACTAATGAATAATAGGTAGGATAGATAAAATGGGATAAAAGGAGTTATAATTTTTTAATTTGATAACCACCACATCAACAATCAATGGGTTTCCCCCTCCTCTTTTCACCAAAAAAATGGGTAAATGTCACTTTAGGATTTACTATTGAACCTTTAGAGTTGCTATATCATGTTTATTTTCAATATACTAAAGGTTCATTTTCAAAATACTGTAAGTTTATTTGTACAATACTACAAGTTCATTTTTAAAATATTTTAGGTTCATTTTTACAATTGTAATGCAACTACATTATAATGGTGGATCTCAAATAAATTTATTGATAAAATATTAGGGATTCATTTTCACAATATTGGAGGTTAATTTTTTCGATATTGAATGTTCATCTTTACAATAATAATGTAACTACAATAATGCAAATGAACTTAAAATAAGTTCATTAAGAAAATACTAGAGGTTCATTTTATCTATATTGCAAGTCCATTAATAAACAACTAAAATTCAAAATGTATTATATGAGTATAATTCAAAAGGTATCAATAGGATATTTTTAATAATATATTTTGTAATATTAATTTTATTATATAAAAATAAAGAATAATAGATGTAAGTGATAATAGGTAAATTGATGTTATTTTAATGAACATATAGTATTGTTATACAGTAATAAACATACAGTGATGTAGTATATATATTATAATAATGAATCATCTATGATATTTATAATGGACATAATTTTATAATAATGAAAATGGTCCATGATATAATTTGTGGTGTATCAAACAGCAAATGTTCTCTTCTTCTGCAACAATAGATTGCCAAGAGCAAGGGTGGGATTAGCGCTTTGCAAATTGTTAATTTGGTTAATTTATAATAAAAATTTTGATTAATCAGATTTATCAAATTTAATAGAAGTTGAGGATGGAGTAATGGCGGTGGTGGTATTAATAATTTAAAAACTAGCTTAAAGAAAGATGAGATAGAAGAGAGTCACAGGAAAATAAAGAATTTGAAAAATATTTTCTGACTAAAAATCTAGGAAGAAGACATTTTTCGCTAATTTGAAAACTTTTTCCATTGACCAGAATAAATATTTTTTCTTTTTAACTCCATTTTCTTTAAATACCAAACACGACAAAATACAAAAATTAACTTTCAAAACTTATTTTTCGAATTTTCAAATAACCTAAATGAAAATTTTCGGTTTCATTGGTTGATTAAATCAAAATTGCACACCTCTAGTTGATGGGGTCTTGGGAGTGAACGAAGGCGATGAAATAAAATAGGTATAATTGTTTGACTAATTACGGCAACTTGTAAGCTGTTAGGTTATCAGTCATGCATGCATGATCATCTCATATATATAACCGTACATTTGTATATATTTCAATATTTCAGCGGCGCCGTATATGACGTCCACATTAGCATAACGAGTCAATAATAACACAAACACCCCCTAATCTTCTTAATTAAATATTCATAATAATCTTACCTCACATACGGCCCTATTAGTTAACCAATATTAATATCATTACTAATACGCAACTAGGAATTTTTATTTTATTTTTTTTAAAATACAGCCTACATTTTGCACTAATCTGTCAAATTGTTAATTTTTTATGTCGCTTTATCTATCAAATTATTTTATGTAGTTTATGAACGTTTATTTGTAACTGATGGATACCTGAGTAGGGTATCTAGTCAAGAGTATATCTCAACACTCGGAGCTTGTAGGCTTGTAACTTGACCACGATATTCAGAACAATGGAGAGATTCAATAGCCATGTTCCTCACCGGGGCGTTGGGTTTGTCTAGGCCCAGCCGCCCACCTCACGGCAAGCGGTCGGGGTGGTGTGCCCAAATGGGTGTCATACCCAGAGGTGGATAGAGGAAATTTTTCAAAGATTTCCTCTAGATTTTGGTGAGATTTCTCTTTTCGATATTAGGAAAGAAGTATGGCAGTTTAGGAAGCTTTCTTAAGATCAAATTTGTTAACTCGTTTTCTTTCCTTTCCTAGGCATGTAAATCCTGTATAAATACCACATGGGGCACATTGAAAGGGGTTTAGCTAGAGTCCAATTCTCTCACAGTAATTCTGTCAAAGTATTGTACGGACTTAAAGGTGTCTCCTATAATTAGACCTTACTTAAAACACCTTGTGGTCTAACAAAAAAAAAAAAAAAAAAATCAGATATCAAACCTTCCACCACCCCAAAAATAATAATAATAATAATAATAATAATAATAATAATAATAATAATAATAATAATAATAATAAACTCCTACTAATTAAATCATAGATGCATGGTTGGTGGTCCTCTATGTGTGTATATAACTGCCCGAACTCCCTCATTACATACACCACAAGTTAAAGTCACACTACTAAGCTAGCCAGCCAGCCAGCAAAATTTATAGATAGATTAATTTGAAAACCATCGGAAATGGAGATTAAGGGGATGAAAAGTGGATTAATTGTTGGATTAGCGATGGTGGCGATGATTAGTGCCGCGGCGGCCCAGTCCGGAGGGTGCACGACGGCCATCCTGTCAATGGCTTCGTGCCTCGACTACGTTACCGGGAAGGCCCCATCTCCGTCCTCCGGCTGTTGCACCGCGTTCTCCGGCGTCCTTAAGTCTCAGCCGCGGTGCCTCTGCACCATCGTCAACGGCGGCGGCTCGTCGGTCGGCGTGCAGATTAACCAGACGCTGGCGCTCCAGCTGCCTGATTCATGCAAAGTTAAAACTCCTCCAGTCAGCAAATGCAATAACGGTAAGCCAATCGCTACGTAAACCATGCATGCATGCAACCTAAGTATACGTACGTAAATAGGCAAGATAATAAATTTGTGCCGGCCCCGCATAGACAGCTCAATTGGTAGCAGGGTAAATTTTTCACAATCGAACAAAGATCGAGTCTTATAAGTGGCAGTAGGGATCCTTGGTCTCTGTTGGTCAGTTGACTCATGCAAAGATAATAATTTGTTTAATTTAAGGAAAAATTGTACTTTTCGTTTATAAGTTATAGGATAGTTGTAGAATTCGTCTTTACTTGATTGTGCTTGGTTGCTCGCTTCTCGTCCTTATCATTGACGTTGCAAATTTCGTCATTTTTTAATAGGTTGTGCTCACTTTTCGTCCTTCAATTATAAATGTTGTTGCAAATTTCGTCCCTAATGTTTTGTTAGTAAAATGACAAAGTTTGCAACATCAATTATAATTTAGAAGCGAAAAGTGAGTACAACCAATAAATAGAGACGAATCCAGCAATTATCCTATAACGATGAAAAGTGCAATTTTCCTTAATTTAATTTATTATTTTTGTTATGAACAAGCATAATATTTCGATCATTAATGTTTCATAGCTGGTGATGGATCAGCAATATCTCCAGTGGGATCACCTGGAGATTCTCCGGCGGTTGCTGCATCCAATTCAGGTATAGTATTATTTTTTTTTCAAACTTTTATTACTGCATTGAAATTCAAGCTGCAGCTGAATTTTTTGTATTAAATTGACTAAGCAGCTGGAAACATGATGAAGCTGCAGCCATTTTTTCCGGTTTCCCTTGCTTTCTCTCTCTTCATCCTTTCGACTTTGGCGAGCTTCTGAATTGTTATTGGGAGTTCTTGAATTGAAGCTCAACGTATCACCATATTTATGAGCTATACATCTATATATATATATACTTGTTTTAATTTCAACCAGTCATGAATAATACTATATGTTTTCTTCCTGTTTTATAGGGAGTGCCGTTAGTATGATCCATTTCCTTATCATATCATTTGTAATCTACTAGTTTAATGAAGTTGATTTACTTCATGTGTTCTATTATTATTTTTTTCTCAAAATAATAAATATACAAGCAAATTAAAGACAAATAACCCTATAAAGAGGCCACCAATGGCCATCTCATGCACTGCACAGACTCCTTGGTAGCCGAAACTCTCGCATGTAAGGAGGAGGGGTCCTGTCTTGGCTGAAGAATCGTGGTGTCTCACTTCGATTCGACTTCATGTGGATTGTTCTAATCTTTACCATAAGCTGAATTCTACTACGGTTGTTGACCGGTCTTATGTTGGTATCTTTGTTGACGAGTGTAGGATCTAATGTTAGTTTTTGAGTCTTGTTATATTCAGTTAGTTCCTCGTTCTTCTAATACGTTAGCTCACCCTTTGGCATCAGCGGCCAATTCACAGGCGACTAGTTTGTATTGGGACTCTGTACCCTTGATTTAAGTCCATTATAATTGTGAGAATAATGGAAACAAATTTTGCATAATAAATGAGAAAACTCGTTAGAAATTCTGCTTAATTTTATAAAGAAATAATAATTTATAAGGAAATAATATTTTGGATAATTATTATTTACACCAATAATAATAATTCAAATTCTACCTACGCAAAATCCTAATTTTGCGTAATAGTAATTTTTGAAGATTTCTTTCCTAATTTATTTACATAAAGATAGATTCCTTAATTTATTTGTGTAAATATGAATTTTTTTTTCTTATTTATTCAAATACTAATTTTGTGTGACGATAGATTCTTTTTCCTATTTAAACACTTCATTATGCTAAACGTATAGTTGTAAACTTCCAATGAAATTCTGCGTCTGTAGACTCCTATTTACACCAAATACGCATGGCTTCAACTTCGATCGATATTGTTGGACGTGAAATTTCTCCTAGAAACATAACGAATGCAATCAAGGTTAGAATTGTCGGGAATAATTCTCGAAAACCCAAGAAAATGGACGAAAATAGAAAATCCACTAAAACAAAATATTACAAGAAATTCCAGGAATTTAAACCTATAACAAAGGTTAGATAAACCTGGAATACAAGGGACGGTGAAGAACGGACTTTTGGTGTAGATGTAAGTACGAGTCGAGTTGCCTCTGTCCTTAAAACCTTATTTACCGCCTCCCGGGATGCTGGAGCGTTGCGGCTTAGGTTACCTAGGATAAAACGTACTACGGTCCTTGCGTTTGACCACACAAACTCAGGACCCGGTGAACGAGAACGTGGGATGAACACATGTGGCTAGAAAGGAAGGAAGAGCAGAGTTTCGAGGTGAAAAACTATGTATTTTCGTCTGTCCAAATGCTGCTGCTCAACCTGGAAATATATAGTAGAGGATATGATAAATAGCATTCAATAATGGCATTCATTCCTCACATGTAACCTCCAGCCACTAAGCACAAAATTAACTTCCCACTAACAGCCCATTAATAAGAAATAATGGCAAGATTTAATCACATTAATTCCTTAATGACGTTGGCCAGCCAATTTTTCTTGCGCACCTATGAGATTTGAGAGAGAAGAGGTGCTGAAACAATCAAGTCTATAGAGTGCGTATTCCATGATGGAGAGATATTGTATCTGTACTATCATCTGAATATTTTTTGATTCAAAAGATTTTGTTTATGCGTATGGTTTTTTGCTATATTTTTTTACACTTCAATTCGGGGAAATTTTCTTCATGCACGTATTCCTAAAATTTATATTCAAAAGTGAATGAAGAAATTTAAAGAAGGGAGAGTTTACGGGATTAAATTTTTTTGTGGTTACTAATGATATGGATACAAAACAACCACTCACAAGTATATGCTGCAATTCTCTTATAACACAACTGTGAGAGAATTTTAAGGATGCAGTTTCTTTACGCATATTTATGATAAAGAAGATAATGATTTGTTTGAAAAGGTTACTTATTTGTCACTTACATTGTTTTCCTCTCTATGTAGCTTTATTTAGTTATCTTACTTTTCCTATCTTTCACGACTTTCTGGATGGATAGACGTACCTAAAAGTCGTATTGGAAATTTGGAGCCTAACAAGCAATGTGAAGCAAAAGATGATGGATATGTTAAGAGCTGAGAAGGTTGAAAAGCTGGATTGAAATAATTAATAAAATATTTTCTGTTGAAATTCTATACATTTATGTCTTTGGTCATTAAAAATTTTTTCTATGATTCATGGTTGATATATAACAGGAGCTTGTCCCTGCTCATTTCAATGTTTAGATTTTATCTTATATTTCAAATTTTAAATTTTTGTGCTTTGTTTAAATCTTAAGATTGCACAGTTTTACATTACTTTGAATATACTTTGAATAATTGACTTAAAAATTATGAATGGAAATGAATATTCAACACGAAAAAAAGAAGGGAAATCAATATGAATTCTTTTTATGAATGAAAAAGGAAATGAATATATTCTTATTTAACTGGAAATTTAATCGGCAATTTTATTATTACAATTATAGAATAATTATGTATGACGGAAAAAGGATATGATTTGAGCACAAATTAACTAATATCTAATGAATAGGTACCGCAAATGACTATTACAACAAGTTTTTATGAATGGAAAGTAATATATTAGAATCTCATTTGTATTACAAAATGAATAAGTATATATTGACTAAAATTTTATATGGAAATTAACTAATATATTAGAATTTTGTTGAAATTTTTCATATAAACTTTTGTAATATATTAGTCAATATATACTAATATGAATATCTAATGAATTGGCTCCACAACTTAAAGTCAATATTTACTTAAAAAGGGAAAAAATGAAAATTCATCGAAATTCTTTTTTCAATTCATTAGATATTATTTAATTTTCATATAAAATTTTGTTATCAATCAAGCTTTATTAATTTTTTTTACCAATTAATTAATATTCATATTAGTATAGATTAGTGTACGGTAATTAATATATTAGAATCTCATTTGTATTACAAAATTAATAGTATATATTGATTACAATTTTATGTGGAAATTAACTAATATATTATAATTTCGTTGGAATTTTCCATATCATGAATTAACTAATTTTTTTCCAATTCATTAAAATTTCAACGAAATTCTTTTTCCATATCACTAATTAACTAAATCTTTTTCCAATTCATTATATATTAGTTAATTTCCATATAATTTTTTTAACAATTAAGCTGTATTAAATTTTTTACCAATTAATTAATATTCATATTAGTATAGATTAGTGTACGGTAACTAATATATTACAAGTGAAAAGCACATTCCCAAGTGCGACATATGGCATGCTTGATGAGTCTCACCTAGAAGGCCGAGCGATCCTCTCACCGACTTTAGATGTCGTTGATCAAATTAATCAATACATGTGTGACATGAACATTGTAGAAGGTCCGACATATTTAAGTTGTGACTCTTGGTGTAAGGCAGAATCAGATAGTGAAAATCTATCAGTAGAAGTACACACTCCTGAATTCTTTAAATAGTTTGAGATTTTCCGGACTTCTTAATCATTCATTGACATTAAATGCAGGTGCACCTGTTATGCTATTGCGGAACATAGACCACTCTCTTAGTCTTTGCAAGGGTACGCGCCTCATTGTCACAAGATTGACAAATCACATTGTCGAAGCAAGAATAGTTAATGGGACACATTGATGCTCGCATATGTCATGACTATCAACGTAAGCAATTCCCATTGATGCTCGCATATGTCATGACTATCAACAAAAGCCAAGGCCAAACACTAACTCACTTTGGGTTATTGCTGAAAAATCGATTTTTAATCATAATCAATTGTACGTGGCTTTTTCCCGAGTCACCCATCCTGATGGCCTGAAGGTTTTAGCTCTAGACGAGGATGAACAAAATTCTGTTACTACTACCAATGTTGTCTACAAAGAGATTTTCAATAATATGTAATCCAAACTAGTGATATTATGTTTTCTTTTTATACAAAGATAGATGACAAAATTTCTATATATCTACATAGAAAATATATCTTTCGTACAAATAATTCCTATAACTGAGTTGCTAGACAACGAGCTAATTAGCCCAATTAATACAAATCCTAAACACTGATATATAAAATCTCTAAAGTTTTAGCATCGGGTGCATATATCTACACGTTAGCTATTAATTAGGAAATTATTTGCTCGAATTCAAGTAATGATAACATCAGAAAGCATAATCGATCCAACTCAATTCTTCAATTGCACTATATAATATTCAATGTTATAATTTAGACAATTGTATATCGATCCAAATATTTTAAAATATTATAACAAATCTATTCCGTGCAACGCACGAGTGAAAATACTAGTATATATAATATAATCTCCTAATGAGTTATATGGTGATGAGGATTGAAAGTATGTGATTAACATTAGCGTACAACTGTATAAGAGTAATATAAGGATACAACAAGACTCCTAACCAGTCAAAACTACTAGACTCCTCAAACTCCCCTCAAACACAAGGTTGATGAGGAACAACATTGAGCTTGTCCCGTAAGAAAGAAAATCGAGTGCCAGCAAGAGATTTAGTAAAAACATCAGCCAACTGATCCTATGAAGATAAAGTGAACCTGCAACTCTTTCTTTGCCACCTTATATATCATGTACAAAGTGATAATCAATTTCAACATGCGTCATCCTCGCATGAAACATCAGGTTAGCACGCAAGTACATAGCACCCAAGTTGTCACACCACAGAGCAGGCGGTGGACGTAGAACCAAGACCAAGCTCACAAAGAAGAGAAACCAACCATGTCACTTTAGTTGATACATCAGCCAAAGCCTTATATTCAGCCTCAGTAGAAGACCAAGCCATAGTGCACTGTTTGCGAAAAGTCCAAGAAACCAAATTGTGACCAAAGAAAACTACAAAACCACTCGTGGACTTTCGGTCAACCGAATCACCAACCTAGTCTGAATCAGAGAAGTTATGAAAATCAACGAAATTAGATTTTCGAATACGCAGACTATAGTTAAATGTACCCTTCACATATCGAAGCACACGCTTAAGCATATCCTAGTGCTCCGTAGTAGGAGCATGCATATGCTGACATAACTTGTTCACCGCAAAGGACAAATCAGGCTGCGTCACTGTAAAAGACTGCAGAGCCCCAACAAGACTACGACATTGCGTGGGATCAGCTTACGAAACTTTAGCATTAACACTATCACGAGGCAAAGAAACAGGAGTGACAAGCGATTTACAACCAACCATACCGGCCTCTTCAAAATATCTCTCATATACCGCTGCTGAGACATAAGCATCCTAGACTGCAACAGGATGGTCTCAATGCCAAGGAAAAAAGAGGGAACACCCATGCCATGAACTTTGAATTCAGTCTCCATCAGGGCCACAAGATCAAACACACGAGTAGAGTCAGGCCCCATCACCAAGATATCATCTACATAAACAAGCAAATACAATTGAATAAGGAAATCATTCCCTAACTGACATGTCGAACATAAATTTGAAATATAACTAACACTAGAATTAAGTGAACAAGAATCAAAACTCTGACGCAAGACTTGAAGATGAGGGTAACCCAGCCGATTGTGCCAAATAGAAGATGAAGCATAGGAGGCAACCAACACAACAGGTCTCAAATGTGAACTGGTCATGAATACAAACCGCCCAAAGCCTATCCCCTAAATAGGACCTCCTTGGTTGAAAGGTCCTTCACAAAGAAAAAAAAATACAATTAGGATGAAACTCAAAAAAAGACTCTACTATCTCTAACAAACTTTTGAACATATAACAAAGACACAGATAAACCAGGAATGTGCAAAAACATAAAACAACCTAAAAGCCTATCAGAAGTAGCTATAGAAGCAGCGCCAACACTAACAATAGGTAAATCGTTATTGTTTCCAACCCGAAGAATGTTTGGTCTAGTGTAGCTAGCCGTAGAAGACAACATAGACGAATCCGGTGAGGCATGGTTTGATGCGCCAGCGTCTAGGAACCACTGGTGAGACGACACCGAACCTACCTTGTCTACTACATCATGGTGATACGCCATATTAACCTAAGGTGCTTGCCTTTCAGAGTAGTGGCGGTAGCAAGTCATAGCCAAATGACCACCTCCATTACAGATTTGAAAACGAACACGGGTGCGGCTACGACCACACTGCCGGCCACGACCTCCATGTTGCGTTTGTTGGCCATCAAACCTGCCAACAGCATCATCTGCACAAATGAACTCCTGTGTAACTAAGAAATCAGACAACTCACTCAACTTCACCGGAGCACCTCTTATCAGTGGAGCAACCAGTGGCCAAAACTCTGGACGAAGGCTGTGAAAAACGTACAAGTTTTGATCATCTAGCGTCATCGGTCGGTCGGCCAATGCCAAGTCTTCAATCAACACCTGCGCACGACCAAGATAATCAGAAATCAGCGCATCATCCTATTATAAAGCCTGCAACTGCCCAAGAAGTCGGAGGGCATGGACACGAGTCGTTGACCCTAGCGTCTGCTCAATTGAAGTCCACAATTGACGTGCCGCACCAGATGGGACTCCAAAAAACATAGCGACCTCCTCTGGCGTAGCAAGACTCAAATATTTCGACGAGCCATCAACAAAGCCTAACAAACCCTAGCATCGTAAAAGGGGACTAATTGGGTGCACCAAAAAAAATCATTACTGGAGCTTAGCTTAATTGACACAAAATGATGGGCGGAAGATAGGGAGTTAGTGGGTTGTAATAGAGCGGACATGGCAGCCTCGAAAACAATTCGTTCAGAGGATTCTCCAAAAGAACCATCATTAGAGCCAATGGTTACCATGGCCGAAACCTAGAAATTATGATACTAGATGAGGATTAGAAGCCTGTGATTAACATTAATGTAGAATTGTACAAGAGTAATATAAGGATATAACAAGAGTCCTAACCAATCGCATCTACTAAACTCCTAACATTGAATTGGTTAACATTTTTGTAACTTACATGGATTAGATCTAATAGATAAGATGAAATTTTTTTTTAAAAAGACGCAGTAACATTTTTGTAAATAACTTAATAACTCGAACTTTGGTACAAGTAATATGTGTTAAAAGTGCAAGTAACTAGTGCAAATGTGCAAGTAAAATCACTTAAAAGTGCAACCATTTTCACTTAATAGTGGAAGTAATTTACCTTTTCACATTGGTGCACCTAATGATAACTTCTTCACATTAGTGCATTTAATAATAACGTTTGGTGCAACTAATGAAACGCTAGGTGCACTTAATATTGTTGCTCGGCGTACATTATTTGTTGCACTTTTAATACATTTTACTTGCACTTAGGTGCACTCTATGAAACTGTTACTTGTACTTTTAACACAATTTAAGTATTGCACTTCAAAGTTCAATTATTTACAAAAATGTCACTGCTTTTTAAAAAAAAATAGTATTTCTAATCCTTTAGATCTAGACAAATGGACAGTTGCGGTATGTTCTCATTCATTTCCTGTGCATGTGGTTCTCACCTGATCCGTCTCCTATATATATGGGAAAAAGGTCAAATAGCCTTCAAACTTTACCTAAAAAGTCAATTTGGTCCTTAAAATTTTTAAAGTTGCAACTAAACTAACTCATCGACAAGTTATTTTGGTGCAATGAAGTCCAAAAACATATTAGTGACCTGTGATAGTAGGTTACTAGGATTTTGGCAACTCTCCGCTGACACTTCGACCTATTCTAGCACGATTTCTCACCACAAATTAACCTATGATCGAAGTTGATCACCGACCAAAAAACACAATAGGCAACTATTTCTGGTCGACTTCTCAGGAAGGCGACCAGTCTCTCCGAAAGCTCGGGGAACACGACTGGTTAGCCACCTCTGGAGAGGTGACTTGTTATGGTTACCTACTCTATTCTTTGACGGGTGATCAGTGCTTGTCGCATGTCAATTTATTATTTAAAGTGGTGCCAAAGGGTTACCTGAACCATAGTGACCTGCTATCACGGGTTATTAACCGGTTTTTGGACTTAATTAAACCAAAATAAAAAGTTTATGAGTTTAATTGCAACTTAATAAAATTTAGGGGCCTAATTGACTTTTCAGGTGAAGTTTGAAGGCCTATTTGACTAGTATTTATATACTAGTCCTTTCTATATGCACAATCTGCAAAAACATATGCCCAATATTTATATTTTTAAAAATAACTAACAAATCCTTACTAATTAAAATCTATATGAAATTAAATTTATTTATTATATTAATCCATCCAATATATAATGTCTACAAATATTATTATCATTAAAGAATATAAGAAAATGTGTAGAGGGTGGTTTTCAAGAAATAATCAATAATTAATTCTAAATTTAACTAAATTTTCAATGTACTAATTATTTTAAAATATGTTAAATGGATATGAACTTATTGAATTCAGTACTTCAATTGTAATTGGCCTCTCACACCATCCAATCTTGGCTCCACCCATGTCGAAGAGTGATTGTTTAGTGTATTTAATATAATTTCTTTTTGTCATTTTTCAAACTAGTATTCTACCCGTGCGATGCACGGACTGAAATTTGGAAACAGATAAATAATGTAGTTCTATTAAAAAAAATACAATTGTAAAATATATTTGACAGTATGAGTAAAAAAGAAGTTAATTAACAGATATTATTGTTGCAAACTTAGTATTATAATAGCATTATAACCATAATGGAAGAAAAAGAACAGAGAATATAAATGTTGTATAATGATATGTATGTGTAAACCAAAATATAAGAACAGGTTCTTATCTAAAATTAAAATGATAATATTCCATTATATTATATAAAACTTACAAATTATTAAAGACTTCTTTGTATACAACATTTGATGTTGAATTACAATAATCTCCATTCTCATCAAGAATAACAACATTAAGACCAATGGGATTGTTCACTCTTGAGAGTGCCACATAAAGTTGACCATGAACAAATACAAGTTTCTTTAAAAATAGTCCAACATGAGATAGACTTTGCCCCTGACTTTTATTTATTGTCATGGCATAAACAACATTAGAGGGAATTGTCTCCTTTCGAACTTAAAAGTCATTCGAGGATCAGATGGTGTCATTGATAATCTAGGGATCAATACTCGAGTCCCAACATTTTTCCCAAAAAGTATCTCTGCCTCAACAACATGATCTCCTAATTTAGTAACAACCAATCTTGTGACATTGCATAACCCAATAGAATGATCGATATTTCGCAACAACATTATCGGTGAGCCAACTTTAAGAGTAAGTGGATGGTTAGGGATACTTGAACATCACAATCCATTTAAGAATTCAGCTGTATGTAGCTTAGCAAAGGAATCTGTACATAAATTAGAGTGACAAACAGAGTCACAACTAAAATATGTTCAACCATCCATCGGATTGAAATTACTCATATACTGATTAATTTCATTCACAACATCTAGAGTTGGTGACAAGATAGCTCGATCATTCAAGTATTGCATATCACAAGGGTCATTAAAAAACATGGGAAATGTACTTTTAACAATTGCTTCAATTGGATCATCTTGAAATTAAGCCAAATTTTCTTTTGGAATTTCCACAATTGAATGGCCATCAGTATCCATACCCAAAATACCATCACCTATAGCATAATTTTTCTTCTCCTCAATAGTTAAAACCAAACCTACAAAACATAACAACTATTAATATAATATAAAAACTACCAATTGCTTAAAAAAATTAATTATTATACATTTCAAAATGAATTACCAAAACTAATACCTGAATCAAATAGCAAATATCGTTGATTATACCCTGCATCTTCAGCAAGATGATGCCAAACAGCATTCCATACATTTAGTGGTTGACTCAAAGCATTTGATGTAAGCATTGTAACAAATAGCCTTCGCATTGACAAAGCCGATGACCATTGACTTGCTTCATATATTGCATCAATATATTCTTTATCATCAGCTAACAACCCACGAGTATAACACGCATCTCTATAACTCATATATTGAACACCATCCACAACCTTAATATCTTCAAAGCATGTAGGACCACGGACCAAATTGAGTAGACACCTCATATAATAAATTTCACCACCACCCGGGGGAACATAAAACATGCGTCCTATAGCAAATCCCCTTTTCCTAGGTTGTCATTGTCGAATATTTTTTTCCACACAAACTTAGTTGACATTTTAGAATAACTTAAGTCTCGAGCTTCTGAGTATTCCTTATTAGCTTCAAACCATCCAAGGAACATACTTTCCCCAATCCTTTGCCGGCTCAAAAAAACATCAACATAGTCATCATCATTAAAATAAATTGGTTGTTGCTCGGCTAAATGAAAGCTAAGTCTTTCGACTACAGGGTTTCTAAATTGAATATCAAAAGCAAACAAACGCCAGCTAGCTTCACATGCAGATATGTATTGACAATCATAATACATCGTGATCTCATCTACAGCCTCACTACCATTGAAATCAGCAGTACTCCTGTAAAATTCAGTCGTCACACGATCGTTGCCCTTATTGACGTACTTAAATAAGTACTTAATAGAACATGACTGATTGCGCCACTCAACATTAATATGCGCTCTATATTTCAACAACAAATATTGGTTATGCGGAACAACAAATATGTTATCAAACATAATACCATTCTTATCAACATATTGCCCATTATCTCGACGTCGATAAATCGAATACCCATCTTGATAAACATCTAAGACATTTACAAACTTTTTGGGAATGTATTTTGAGCACCGACCTTTAACCATACAAGCTGTGAATCATAAATTCACTAATGGCATTATAATACTCCAAATCAACATCTTTATCAGGAATCTCAACTGAAATAAAGGAGTCAATACTATCAAGCACACCGGCACCATCCCTATGACCCAAGAAAAGCAAAATATGAGCGTGAGGGAGACCTCGTTTCTGGAACTCAATTGTATATATCATTAACAAATATGAAAGAAAAGAGTTAAACAAAATTTATACCATTAAAAATTGAACATCACAATAACATATTTAATGATTATACCTGCCATAATTTTACCAAAGACCTCACTGGAACGAATCTCTTTCATCAAAGCATCCAATTTGATTTTAAACAATCGACACATGATATCTAGTCGATCAACAGCATTCAAATTTCATGCTTTCAAATACCTCTCAATTTCTGGCCACTTGGGATTACATGTAAATGTGATAAATAGATTTGGATACCCAATCAATTTACAAATAGCCTCGCATCTTGGTAATTTTGAATCATGTATCTTGCACCACCAGTAAAGCTTGAAGGCAAGATAACACGTCTACCTTGACGACTTGGTTCAATTTCTCCGCGTGTTAAATTAATGCATCAGACAATCCTTGATATACACCACACCTTAGACTTTTTTGATGAGTGTGTATATACAATAATCTGCCAGCCTCAACCATAGTATATCCATCAACTAAGAATTGTTGAAACAATTTCCTAGCATATAAAATAGTATAAACTTCATGCAAACGCTCATGTATACATTATGAAAAATAGTCACGAGGTGTAATTCAATGTCGTGCTCCATTCTCAATAGATCTAATCACTTGTAAAGGAATATATCCTATAACCATCTTCCCCATAAGTGAACAAAATAGGGTACTGATGGTAGAGGTGGAGTGGCGAGGGAGTGAGGCCGGTGACCGGCGTCGATGCAGAGGCGGAGTGGCGGACGACGTTGATGTAGAGGTGGAGTGGCGACCAGCGTTGATGTAGAGGCGAAGCGGCGATCGGTGTCGATGGGAGAACGAGAGACACAAAGCCAGAAAGGGAAATTGGAATAGAATGCTAGGGTTAAGCCTAGAAATTGGGAATAGAATTGCAAATAGAATGATAGGGTGAGCGGGAAAATTTTTCAAAGTATTTGGTGGGAAATAGAATAGATTTTAGTGAGGTAATTTTCAGATATCAATAGTGAGAGTAACAATATTTTGTGTATCAATAGCGAGAGTATATTTTTAAAAGAGTAAATTGCACTTTTGGTCTTGTGACTATTGAGGTCTTGTTAATTTGAGTACGCGACTTTAAAAAGTAACAATTTAGTCTTCTAACAATGCATTTTTTAACAGATTTGGTCCTTCCGACCAAATCACCGGCCAAATTTGGCCGGAAAAACGTAACCCATTTTAATTTGTTTATAAGTGGGGGCAAAAAGGTCCTTTTACAATGTTTTCTTCTTCCTTACACCTGCACCTGCTCACCGGCGATAACACAATCCCTGCTCGCGGCAATGACACAATCCTTGCGTTCACAAGATATAATTGAAAAATATGCCATTGAATAAAAATCCTTTAGCAAATCAAATGGACACCTTTGTCGAGTTGCCAAAATTCGTGCACTGGCCATACTTGCGAAGCTTCAATTTAGCCTTGTCAAAGAAATGAGAGCAGAAACACATTTCACCTCATTAAAACAACTAAATTCAACGCAATTCAATCCCATATTCGCAGAAAGTGAATCAACACATAGTAATTCTACCACTCCAATTAGTCACTCACCTGATCATCCCGATGAACCCAATTAACTGAATAAACCTGGCGGCGGAGGCGGAGGATTTTCATGCGGCGTTGCTCATTATTGGGTTTGTGGTGTATAGTGATTCACCTACTGTCACACTAATTATTAATTTTCATTAATAGAATTTATTTCCTCTCTTTTAATTTTCTTGTTTGAGATTCCCCTTTGTAATGTTAAATCTGTTAAATTTCTGGCTCGATGTGAGTCGCGTGTCGAAGGTGACGTTTTCGTCGCTACAGGGAGGGCAGCCTCAGACGATGTCATCTACGAATTATTTTAATTTTAAGGCGTTTGACGAGGAGGGGAACAGGGAGCAGATGGTTACGAATGATGATACGGTTCTGACGAGGGAAGGATCCGATTCGAGGAAGACCATGCGAATTGAGTCCGGAGGTGAGGCGAAGGAGGCTGACTCGACTTTGCGGAATGAAAACTTTGGGGAGGACTCGTCTGCGAAGACTCTGAAGCGGTTGAGGCTCGTTTGGACGCTGCAATTGCACAAGCGGTTTCTAGACGTGGATGGACATCTCGATATTAGTAAATGGAGAAGAAGAATAAAGGAGGATGAAAAGACCAAAATGCCCCCTTTATTAAACAAATTATAACTTTCCGGCGACATTTGGCCGGTGATTTGGCCGGAAGGACCAAATCTGTTAAAAAATGCATAGTTAGAAGACTAAATTGTTACTTTTTAAAGTCGCGTACTCAAATTAACAAGACCTCAATAGTCACAGGACCAAAAGTGCAATTTACTCTTTTTAAAATAAGTATAAAATTAAAATTTCGTCACTAAATCATAAACTTTTAGCGAGAGTAATTTTTAACCCTCACAAAAACTATGCAAATAATACATTTAGTGAGGGAATTTTCTACCCGTCACTAATTTTTTGTCACTAAAAACTGTTTTTCTTGTAGTGTAGGTATGTTGGGTTCAATTCACTAATAAAAACAGTTTTTCTTGTAGTGTAGGTATGCTGGGTTCAATTCACTAATCCCCTTAAGCAAACCAGATGACCGTCTCACGGATCCTTATTCGTGAGACGGGTCGGGTCGGGTTAAAGCACCATGCAAATGTCATACTTATATGTGCAAATGTCATACTTATATGCTCAAATATAACACTAATCAATAATACAATTTTTGTTACTTATAAGAGAAAAAGTAATACATTTTTCATAATAAGTAATGTTGACAAGTGCCCTTTACTTATAAGGGCAAATATAATACATTTGAGGAAAAATATAATACTTTTAAATCGAAATGTAAAAGTATTGTATTTTTCCTTAAAAGTATTACATTTACCCTTAATGTTATTCTTGATTAGTATTACATTTGAGCATATAAGTATGACATTTGTGCATATAAGTGTTGCATTTGCATTTTGGCCCGACCCGACCCAACCCGTCTCATGGTGAGACGGTCTCACACAAGTTTTTGCCAATAATCTATCATATAATATGGGAATAAATATAGCTCTAACACGAGTCTCCTATAAATGGTTTGATGAAATTACCCTTACCACCAATTCACCATGATTCACAAATGAAAACTATCACTTTCAAAATTATTGTTTTCACCGTATTAATAACTTTTGATCTAATGGTTGAGATGAGGTTTCTAAGTTAATGTCACGATTTTGAACTATAAAAAGTGGCAAATAAGCCTCCTAAGTGGATCACATAATACAATTGAACCCCTAATAACTAAATAAAACCCCAACAAAAAGCCCCACGGGTAAAAAAAAAAAAACGGTGCATTTAAGTTCTAAAGTTACATATTGACCAGGTTACCATTGACATGGTTTAACTTGGTGACATTTTTATACTTATGTAAATATATTACTGTGTAATTTTTATTTTATTTTATTATTTTTTTCAATTTTTTTAATAACAACTACTAACTCTAGAGACAACTAGTATCCATCTTCATCGTCAACAACCATGGCTTTCCGATGACATGGTTCAATTGCACCGAATGATTGAAGGTAAAGAAATGGGGTTACGATAAATTTATGATTTTTTTTTTAAAGGAAAAAATAAAACAAAAATAAAATATTAGGAAAAATATAAAAATCTTTGCAGCCTCAGAGAAAAATCAAGATCACCATTCTCTATTGCCTTTGTGTTTCTTTCTGATGAAGGCAGCCTTAATGAGAGGGTGACGAAAGGCTTCTTCATTTCTATCTCAAATGGTCCAAATCTATACATAAAAGCGTTATGTGTTAACTACATCAATATAAACGTACTTAATAGGTTAATTTAGAAGCTAGGCCATTATATTCTTTTACCAGTTTAATGGTTCTGAATGAAGTTGTTTTACTTCATTAGGGACTTATGTTTTTCATTTTGAATTCATCAATAGCAAATAGCAATCTTATGTGGTAGATATTTTCATATAAAGGTAATTAGTCTCCATTTATTAAGAGCATTGTATTACTAAATATAGTCAATTATTTATCATTTGTGCTTTAGAGATTATAAATGTTACTGTATTTTGTATTTATTATTTCGTAATTATATAAATTTTATTATCAAATATAATAATGTTATCACGTGTAGACGAGCCCCACTCGACTAATAAATCCAATTGAATTTAATATTAACATTTTACTACACACAATTGTTAAAGGCCACAGTCAAATTCTACATTATTGTGAAAAGCTTAAGAATTAGTACATACAGAGTATTGGAATTTCACCGGTTGTTATGCCATGAACCTAGGTCCACTCTGCAAGGTGGAACCGGATCCACGTTCATATTTATTTCATAATTTTATGTTAACAATTTCATAACTTCATGTTCACAGTTTTATAATTTTATGTTCACAATTTTATAATTTCATGTTCATAATTTCATAAATCTACGTTCACAATTTTATAACTCTATGTTCACAATTCCATAACTGTATGTTCAATAGTATCAAAACTCTATGTTCAACAGTATAACACAATTTTTAAATCTATATAACAAAATTGTGAATATATAGAGTTCAAAAATTGTGAATATTGAATAATGTAATTTTGTACATTGAGATCTGAAATTGTGAATATAGAATTCTAAAATTATGAATATAAAATTTTAAATTTGTGAACATAGACCTGGATCCACCCGGTCTATAGCATAACTTGCCGAATTTCACCGCCACATACAAAAGCAATAATACTTTGATTGAAAAGTCTAATACATATTGAAACAACGCACAAGTAGAAGCTTGCCACATCGATGACACATTGCAGCATTTCATTAGAGTTGGTCAACTACATTACAACTACCAATTTGCATTTTGGTGATTTATGAACCTAATTCGCCATGGGAAATTAAAGCTACAATAATAATTCTACATTTGAAAGTATCAAATCAAGGACTTTGACACAAACAACATAGTGTGAAACGTAGGGTCCGAACAAAATTAAAAGTTATCTGAACTTTATGAGATTAATATGAATTTGATATGTGTTAGGCATGCAGAATTTGACTCTTATTCAAGGTAAGTATATGATAAAAATTGAATTCATAACACAGAGGTACACGTGTGTGAGGCCGTCTCACAGATCTTAATCTATGAGACGGGTCGAATCTAAGATAGTTGTTTGTTACATTGAATAGAAATCATAATACTCATTATAGAAAATTTAATACCAATTTAAAATAAATAAATTACTACTTATAATAGATATTGAAATATTTAAATGTGAAATTGTGATAATTTAGAGTGAAATGATTATTACAAATGATAAATATTGCAATGCTTATAATTGAAATTGTGATATTTATAAAGTGTAATTCTAACGTAAATATTGTAATACCTATATATGAAATGTTACTTATGAAAAAAATAAATATTTATTATAAAAAATTTAATATCAAGTTGAATGAAAAATAAACTGTTAATTATGATAGATATTGTAATACTATATAAGATCAAATTGATTCTTACTAATAATAAAGAGCTAATTCCATTTTTAGTCATACATTTATAGGTGTTAGTCCACTTTAAGTTTTTTTTTTTATTAGAATATTCACTTTTGGTCCTAGTATTATTGTGGCATGACCATTTTTTGTCCTTTATCAACAAAACAGTTTAAATATTGTAAAATACAAGGACATTTCGGTCTTCAATTATGAATATTTAAAAAAAAATAAACATAAAAAATATAGCTGTTCAACATATTTTATATAAAAAAAAATTGAAATGCCTTTGTATTTAACGATATTTCGACGATTTTGTTGATAGAAGACTAAAAATTGTCATGCCGCAATAATACTAGGACCAAATGAGGATGTTCTAATAAAAATGATTAAAAGTGAATTGTCACCTATACATCTAGGACCAAAAATGGAATTAACTCAATAATAAATATTGTAATATTTATAACTAAAATTTTTTATTATACTTGCAAAATATACCTTCATTTAGCATCTTACTCACTTGTCTACAACTTGACCTGTCTCACAAATAGTAATTAATATATAAGAAGATCTGATACAACTGATACAAGTTTTTTACCCATATGCATATCATCTAAACCGAGAGTTGATGTTAGTCTCTGTCGTTGACCATTATTAGTTATGAACAGAGCAGGAGAAGTAGGTATCCTATAAAAAACGAATCTCATTTGATTATTCCACTGAGTTTGCTATATAAGCCCAACCCTCCTCCTCTTCTAGCAATAACCAAGAAAGTGTTGGATCGGATCAAATTCCCAAAGTCAAAGCAAATAAGCTCAATCATTTCAATGGCGATTCAAAGGGGTGGTGTTTCCTTGATCCTACTAATTGCGCTCTTCTGGGCAGGCGCGATGGCCCAGTCAAGTGACGACTGCACGAACGTGATAATCAGCATGTCGCCGTGCCTCAACTACATCACCGGCAACTCTTCGTTTCCAACGGCGGGCTGTTGTACGCAGCTGGGCACCGTCGTGAAGAGCAAGCCGGAGTGCCTGTGCCAGGTTCTCAACGGCGGTGGCTCCAACCTTGGCCTAAACATCAACCAGACTCAGGCTCTAGCCCTGCCCGCCGCCTGCAAAGTTCAGACCCCATCCACCTCCACCTGCAACAGTAAGCACTCCTGCACAGACTTAACTCACTAGTTTAGTAGAATTATTTATAAAAAGATGCCAAAGTTTGAAACTTGACGGCAGTATGGGGATTATGTCCAAAGTAGACTGATCCTTTGTGCCTACCGGTATTTAACCCGTGTATTGAGCTATTGGGCATGTTCTATCCTGCCAGGGCATTGGTGTATTTGGGTCGGGGATTCAACCTTGGGAGAAGAACTAATTAATTAAGCCCCATCTGTATTCCCTATATGTATTTTGCACATCGGTATCAGCATCTCGCAAAATGAGACTAATATAATTGAGTTTTTTGTTTTGCAGCGGGTTCGCCTTCTGGATCTCCGTCTGGGACATCGGGTTCTCCTAATACCGGTTCAGGTGAGTTATTACTTCAGTTTAAGACTGTTCACATAAATGCCGTTTCAGATTCTGATTTTGTGTAATAAATCAAAATTTAACTCTTATGTGTTATAGGTGGAGGATCGAAGTCTACACCCTCTGGTGCAACTTCAGTCAAGTTGGCACCTCCTCTTGTGTTCTTCATTCCTTTGGTTGCATCTTATGTTTCAACGTTCATCAACTGCTGATTGAGTTCCATGTTTCAACCTTGTATTTTTATTCTTTGATTGCCTCGGTTTGGTTTGATTTGGTTGTAGTTGCTAGCTGTTAGTCTGTCACACCTGTCTTACAAATAATATACATTATTCGTGTATTAGTTGGAGTATGATTTTATTATATTACTTTACAGAGTTAAATCTTTGACTTCTTCTATTAATTAATATTAAAATAAATGGTACTGCATGTTATTATAATAATGCCAAATGCTATTCACACCCAACTGACACCATATAATATCATATATTGTCACACTGATTCCATCACAACTTATAATGCCTAAATTTCTATCCGATCCTAATTTCTAGAACACATTAATATAATAATGCAAAATGCTATTCATAGCAAACTTACACCATATAAATATAGTCAAATCAATTTTACTATATTATTATATTTATTAACCACACCAACTCTATACTAATATTAAACTTAATATTATGAAAAATTGAATTAAAAATAATCTCAGTTAAGTCTCAGGTAATCGACACATAAAATGGTACGAGGGATTATTATTTTACTATTATTTTTTTAATAATTAATTTTTTTTGTGTTTAATAGTATTTTTAAATATATTATATATTAATATTAAACTTAATATTATGAGAAAAATAACTTCAAGGCAAAGGGAAGATATATTGTTTGATTGAACCTCATCTTGAGTTTATTTTTGACTTGGTGGGAGAAACACACAGACACTACCAAATAGGGTGCACTGAGTACATTTTATTACATAAATTCATGTTGGATTTCTATGTTTCAATCCAACCATAACTTCCATAAATTCAAGTTGAGTTTCTATGTTTCAATCCAACCATAACTTCAAGAATATAAACTTTGACACAGATCCAAGGAAAATGAATTTGGGCAGTCACATAAATGGATGCCAAACACAAACAGTAACAGTATAATCCTTAAACACAAGACCACCTTGATTCCAATCCGATACAACAAAATTGCTATGTACAGAAAATGCACTAAACTCGGGAACAGAGGCTATTAAACATAAATGCGATGCTTTGACACAAACCTACAATGCTATCTACCTGTAATATTAGGAATGGCACAATGCCTACTACTGTTGGTATTGCAATGTTAATCACAGCTAGCTTTGGAGCTCTGCATCTTCAGAATAAAGCTTTTGCATCAACAGCCAACAATGTTTTAGAAAGAAGAAATACACACGAGCGTGAAACAGACCCACAAGGCAAAACATGGACTGTTTGGAGTTACGATGTAACAACAGCCAGCATCTTGACGTTTTCTCAAAGGCTGCAGGATCAGTCGTTACCCAAAGTCAAAGTCATTTACTCACATCACGGTCATCGGGTTTAATTTCACCCCCTCCTACAACATAGAAAATACATCATTTTGATTGATATAGGATAGAGATTCAAGTATTACTGAAACATTCTGATCATGAGAAGTGATATGAAAAATATGAAGGGGAGGAGAAAAGCCCTCTATCAAAGGAGGCCAATTCTCATCACCAAAATCCATGTTATCTTTAGTTGAAGTTCAGGCTTTGAGCAACTCTTCAATGTCTATATTAATTATCACTCTAGGCCTCTAGCAGAAGAAGGCACCGAGCACATGGCAACGGATTGGGGCTGGGTATGGTTACAATACATTGACCAATTGACCAACCCTTCCAAATGCAGAAGTCAGCCCCCAGTTCAAACCACTGTTAAGGGGATTTAATACTACACTCCATTCATTGACTGCAGGAGGATACACCTTTAAAGATATGCATATCTACACATCCAAATTATCATAACAAATACATTTAAAACGCCAATACCTAAGTGCTAATGTAATATCAAATAGATATCACAACCATAAAAAACTAAAAGAATGGCATAAATTTGTGTGCTTTCATTATTGGGAAAAGGGTCAAATAGGCACTCAAACTTTACCTGAAAAGTCAATTAGGTACCTAAACTTTTTAAATGTGCAATTAAACCCTTTAACATCTTATTTTTGTGCAATCAAGTCCAAAAACAGGTTGGTGACCTGTGATAGCAGGTCATTAGAGTTCAGAAATTATTTCCGATAAAAAACAACCGCATGTGACAGCGCCATTTGCCGTAAAAGGCGACCAGATTTGGTCGCCTCTCCAGAGGAGGCGACCAATTCTGGTCTCCTTCTCCAGGAAGGAGACCAGATCTGGTCGCCTCCTCCGAGAAGGCGACCAGAAAATGGTCGCCATCTCTAGGGAGGCGACCACACTGGTCGCCCCCTCCGGGAAGGCAACCAGATCTGGCGCCTTTTCCGACGACCGTTGCCGTCGCCAGCGGTTGTTTTTTATCAGAAATAATTTCTGAAACCTAATGGCCTGTGATCACACGTCACCAACCTGTTTTTGCACTTCATTGCACAAAAATAAGATGTTAAAGGGTTTAATTGCCCCTTTAAAAAGTTTACCTAATTGACTTTTCAGGTAAAGTTTGAGGGCCTATTTGACCCTTTTCACTTCATTATTTTAAATCTATACTATAAATATTTCACATATCCCAGACTAAAATATAAATATTTATATACTATAACTTAAATCTAATTCTCAATTCCTACTAGAGATAACAATTAAAAGAAATTGGGAGCTCCTCCAATGTCTTAAGAGGCTGGAATGTAACATGATTACAAACTGAGCAATTACAATAGGGAAGGAATCAAAGGGTACAACAAGAGGAAATTGCTTCCCAAAACTAATTGCTGATCATTCATTAGTTTAGTTTTTTTTCTATTTAATTTCTTGTCGCCATCTTGATGGTGTTTTGTAGTCTGGATATTAGTCAGGGCTTTTACAAGTACTTTTATACATAAATGGGTTTCACTTTGATTATGGTGCCTCTCACAAAAAGATTTACATACCAGAATAGATAAACTTGACACACCTCAGCGTGACCGAGACCGCATAAATTCCTCAAGTTTGTCCCACACCTCAAGAGCTGCTGCTCTGTCCTGGTGCCGCTTGTTCTTACTAACCTGCACATCCAAATTTGAGTTTGTTATGAAAAGTTGACCAAAGAAATGTAAATCAAGTGTTACTTGTTGTTCCCTATGTATTCTACTATAACGATAACAATTTCAACAAAAAATCTGCTCACTGAAATAATCTTGACATTCCACTGCTTCACAGTCTTTGCAGACTCCACACTGTCATCCTCAAACCGCAAGTAGAAACCGATAACTGCAACCAAAGCCAGTACAAGTAGGAGGTTAAATCACTTGTAAAGGATAACCGAAGATTCTCTTACTAACTGCTCTTAGATAATCAAGACCTGTGCCAACATGAACTCCAGTATTGGAGGAATTGAAACCATGACAGTGCATAGTAATTCTACATTATGAGAAGTCTAATTTTTCAAGAATTTAGAATAAATAAGATCACCAATGACCTTGTGGTTTAGTTGCACCCGGTTGCACCCACACATGGGAGGGGTGGGTTCGAACCTTAGTGGGGGTGATATTGGCTCTTTATGCTTCATTTGGTACTATGAATTGTAACAGAGTCAATAGTACTCAAAAAAAACTAAACAGCACTTCAAACTTTTCAGGGGCTTAAGAATAAATTCCATTGCATGATTCATAATCAACTAACTTGGATAAAGTAAATGCAAGGCCATCAGAACTTACCCTTGTTAAAGATCTCAACATGGTCCTTAAAAGGCCAATCTTTGAACTGCCACTCCTTCCCGAGCACAAAAACAGCCACCACTCGATCCCAGTCTTCAGTCTTTAATGCAGATGGCTTGTCCCTGACCTCATAGGCTGTGACAACCCTATCTCTACTGAACTTCTTTTGCACAGTCACACACTCTGGCTTCTGACCATTCATCTGCTTCAACTTCACATCCGTAGGGATATACACTCCATCCTCCAAAAACTCCTTCACATTGTATATAGTAATCAAAGTGGAAAACGCACTAGGAACCAGAATAATAGGCACTCCCTCCCCAATCTTACTTCCCTTCAAATGAATTTTCGTCTTAGTAGCTCCATCATAGCCCATATCCTCACCACCCCCATACCCCATCCCTCTCTCCAACCGACTTTTCGCCACTAAACCGTCTTTTCTCTGCAACGCCTCCGCCCTCTGCCTCTCCTCGTCCCTCCGCACTGCCGCAGTCAAAACAGTATAGAAATCTCGGTTCTTGGAGAGCAAAATTGACTCCCGATCCCTCAACGGCTTCTCCATCGCTCGAATCATTTCAATAGGGTTTTGGTTCTCCAGAACCCCAGCATCAGGCATCACATTACCCTCGACGTATGCATTACCATTGCTCTCAGTTGCAGCGCCGGCGATGGTTGGGGCCGCAGGAACAGAAGCAGCGTCGTATTTGATGAACTCGATGGAATCCGACGATGAGATTTTTCCGGTGAGGTAATCGAGAAGGGGTTTACGGTCTGGGAGAGTGACCGGGTGGATTCGATTGGAGCGGGCTTGCTGGATGTAGTCGGTGTGCTTGAGGTTAGGGTTAGTGATGAAATGGACTAGGGTTTCGAGAGTATAGCGGTTCCCCTGCTTCGACCGGTAGCCGGTCTCGATTGTCCCGGGAAAGGAGTAATCATTCCCAAAACGGTACTCCTCGCCGACTCGGGATATACGATCGAGCTCGTTCCGGATTGTGTACTCGCGGAGGAGCATCAGAGGATCCATGGCAGAGCTTGGCCAGGCAGGGGCGATAACTGTGACTATGGAGAACTCAGCGCTGCTGTTGATACTTATGGTATGGGCCTTAACATCACAGTAATATTGGGCCTGACAAAAACGTCATACTACGCCCTGTTTAGAACCGCAAATTATATTGTGGACCAATTAAACGGCAGTTCTTATATTGTGGACCAAAGTCATGACGTAGTTTTAATAAGGGGGAGAAACGACTCTCATAAATTTTCGTAATTGATATTACAGTTTATCTCAAATGATATTACAGTTTTGTTAAACTAATACTAAATTTGTGTTAAATTGATACTGCAGTTGTGTCCGTAACTAATACTACATGTCATCTCAAATGATTCTACAGTTGTGTTGAATTGATACTGCAGTTGTGTTGAAAGGGAACTATAATTGCGCGGAATGGAGGCAGTTTCATTCGTCTGTTTTCATTAATCAAAACGACGTCATTTTGTTACTTGGACCACAATGCTTTGTGGTGCGTGGTACACGATAAAATTTGCGCCAAAACGATATCGTTTCTTTTAATGAAAAGAAACCACATCCGTTTACACTGTTAGGAATAAAGTAGCTCTATATTAATGTAACATATTCAGTTTCATTTTATATACATTGTAGTTTCCTTTCAACACAACTATAGTTTTTTTTATATAATTACAGTTTCATTCGACATTACACACTCAAATACGTGAAACTGTTATTCAGTTTCATTTTATATACACTGCAGTTTTCTTTCAACACAATTACAGTTTCATTTCGATATAACTACAGTTTCATTTGATAATATAAAAATAAATGTGAGGCAGTATCATTTGAGATAAACTGTAGTTTCATTTACGGAGCTCCATTAACATGTGACGACAACCGTTTCTAGGGTGGGCATTTCGGGTTTCGGTTTGGTTTTTTTCGGTTTCGATTTTTCAGTTTTAAAAAATTTAAACCATTCAATTTAACATTAGAGTTCGGTTCAGTTTAAGTCCCCAAATTTCAACGTTTCTTAATTTTCCGAACATACTATCACATTATTCATATCCAAAATCTAAACATTATATAACAATAGCAATTCAAAGTCCAAACATACTACTAAGTACTAATTGTGAGGTAAAGAACAATTGCAGCAAACAACAAAAGCGCAAAGTAGAGAACAAGCTATAAAGAAATCAAATAAAAAATTTAAGAGAGATACCAGTGAGAATAGGAATTAGCTACGACGGAGCAGACATCAAGGGACTTAAATTTACTTCTTTATTATTATTTTTATTGATGTTGTTGTTGTTGTTATTATTAAAACCTAACAAAGTTCGATTCGGTTTTTAACCGAACCATTCAGTTTACAAGAATCTCCAGCCATTCGATTTTGTATTACTAATTCGGTTCGAATCGGTTTGGTTCGGTTCGGATAAACCGAACCGATTTGCCCACCCCTAGTCATTTCTTTACTTAAAGAAACGATGTCGTTTTTTGACCATGGTCCACAAAGCTTTGTGGACCATGGTCCACGATATAACAACTGGTTTAGAACAAGGAGTTTTCTTTTCCTCCCAACTCATAGCCCAATGATTATACGGCGGTAAATTATTGTGTGGACCATAACAAAAAGTACATTTTTAATATACTAAATGTACATTATTTGTGTACTAAATGTACATTATACAATATAATGTACATTCAGTACACAAATAATGTACATCCCCTGAATATAATATACATTTTTAACATACTAAAATTACATTTATAATGAATGTCCATTATTTGATAGTATGGTTCACACAATAATGATTGTTATACGATGGACCATGGTATAATAAGATGTGGTTTCTTTTAATTAAAAAAATGTTTGTCATTGGACAATCAATGGAAGATCAACACTACTGTTAAAATAATGAGGATATGACAACTATAGAAAGAATATAGAGAAATACTCCCTTTGTCCCATTTTACATGTCTTATTTACTATTTATTGGTCAAACCAACTCTTTCTTCATTGCTTATTTTCTTTAGTAATTTTTTATTATTTTTAAATTTATTTTTTTTGTGTTTAATAGTGCTTTTAATGTAGTTTCTAAATATTAAATTTTATATATTAATGTTAAACTTAATATTATTAAAAATTAGATTAAAAATAACTTTAATCAAGCCTCGTTAAATGAATGAATCAAACAACCAAAATGGGACGGAGGTAGTAATAAATAAATACACACACACACACACACACACATATATATATGATCGCGTTCAAATGCGTACTGGTCGCCCAGGAGAGAAATGCAGACGAATCACAGCGCGCCACGTGTCCGGAATGTAGTTGCACCTAATGTTATAACTAGGTGCACGTCATGTTATAACTAGGTGCACCCAGGTGCATAAATGTTAACAAGGTAAATTACTTGCACCTGCAAGTGAAAATAGATGCACACATGCAAGTAAAATGTATTACAAGTACAAGTAAATTGTACAATGAGCATCAATACTAAGTGCACATAATATTATAACTAGGTGCACCTAGTGTTATAAGTAGGTGCACATAGGTTGCAACCAGGTGCATGAATGTTAACAAAGTAAATTACTTGCACAATTGCAAGTAAAATGTATTGCAGATGCAAGTGAAATGTATTACAGGTGCAAGTGAATTGTACTGTGAGCATCAATACTAAGTGCACCTAATGTTATAACTAGGTGCACCTAATGTTATAACTAGGTGCAACCTATGTTATAACTAGGTGCACCTAGGTTGCACCCAGGTACATGAATATTAACAAGGTAAATTACTTGCATTTGTAAGTGAAAGTATTTGCGAAAATAGGTGCATGAATATTAACAAGGTAAATTACTTGCACTTGTAAGTGAAAATATGTGCAAAAATAGGTGCACTTTTAAGTGAAACTAGGTGTACTTGTAAGTGAAACTAGGTGCACCAAAGTTCTAGTTATTTACGAAAATGTCACCGCGTCATTTTTTTAAAATTGCATCTGATTCGTTGATCTGGACACATGGACGGTTGTGAAGCGTTCTCATTTCTTACCTGGGCAGCAGTTCGCATAGAAGTGCATCCCTATATATATATATATATATATATATATATATATATATATATATATATATATATAT